>NC_135523.1:5767500-6072500 GCF_051989575.1 Stigmatopora nigra | reverse complement strand
TCATTGGTTTTCTTAGCCATTGTCCATTTTATCTGCATCATTGTTCAAATATCTTCTTGTAGTTTAGCTTCCATATCTACATCCTATATTCTTTGGTCCCTCTTTTTAACCATGTTCTTTTTTTACCTTTCTTCCCCTGGTCTCCTGCTGACCTTCTAGGAAATCTAACCTTTCCTGTTTCACTGACATCATCCAAAAAACTAAGGAAGCTGTTTACAATGTGTCCGCTGCTCACTGTTGAATTGCTGTAGGGTGTTTTCCGCTACTTTTGTGGATTGGATAAGGTCCATACGTCCATTGTTTCTAGCTGCGTCGGTTTTGTGCTTGTGTCATGTGTTAAATATTCATGTCAGACTTGAACTGAAGTACACAGTTGCAATAAGTTTTGCAACTCTTTTGAAAGATAGTTTTTGCCACTACAGGTCTTCTCATGGAAAATATCCATGTTTTTGTTTTACCTTTTGGATGAATTCAATTGATTTGAATGCTTGTGTTGTCATTATACAAGTATAATGTCTCCTGATTGATGGTTTCACTTCTGTTTTCAGATCTGCCGATGGAGTACAACCCCTCTGACCATCCGCGAGCCAGCACCATCTTCCTTAGCAAGTCTCAGACTGATGGTATGTTTTAAGTCAGAGTCAGAGTTTTTTCCCTTAGCATTTCTGTCATTTTTAACTGTGGGTAACAGGGGAAGAAATAAATATTCACTGAAATGTAATGAATTTATTTGTTTCGACTAACCTCGGTGGAGGCATAATCTTCTTAATGCAAACATAAGAGGCTTAATATTGTTCCATTTGCACAGTCAGTAGAAAAAGCTTGTCTGAATTTGAAGTATTATTTGTTGCAATGATATTTTATTAACATTATCATTTGGTCGGCTCAATCTTTTTTTAAATTACCTTAAAAAAGGAAGAATTGGACTGAGAGAGGGCACAAAATGTGAAAAATATCTTACTAATTTTAGTAACTCAAAAATTAGAATGGAATGGACATTTTGTGTATCTAAGACAAACAAGGCGACAACTTGGGCTTTTGTTTTTGCAGTTGCTGTGCAGAACAAACGAGGTAAGGGCACGACTGTGTTTGGTCACAATGAAAAATGGTGTAATGCTCACTGTGCTTCTCTTGTCAAATGTTCTGCACACTGCTCGTAATGCAATGTCACTGTTTTGTGTTGTCTTCTCAGTAAAGCCAAAATGTGTCTGTTTTGCAATTAAATATTACTGTTATGACGCCTCTAAAGGGAATACTTGCATTATACAGTGTCTTTTTAACCTGTTTTTTTTTTTATAAACCAGGTACTTTTATATTATGACACTTCAATAGGATTTGAGAATTTGGATTCAGTGCATGGTTAAAATTTGAAGAAAGTGAACATGCATATGTGTGCTTGTTTCAATCTAATGCAAGTTTCAAGTGAAATGTCGAATTTTGCAATTGTTTTCAGAGCAAAAAAAATCACTTGAGTGAAAAGTTATTTTGAGTTGTTTCCATTATAAAGTAACATTTGATCCAATATGACAAGTTCCATTATTCGAGAGATAGAAGTGCATTAGTATGAGGGCATGCAAGGCTGTGAATCAATCCTGACTCCTGTTGGCCAGTACGTGGCACTGCTTGGAAGAAACCCTTGTTAACTTGTCCATGTTTTTCATTTCAGTTCGAGAAAAGCGGAAGAGCCTTTACATCAATCCTGTGAGTATATCACAAATAAATAAATGAACGTTTTTAACTGTTGAAGGGCTATAACAAGAAAATTAAGACTTTTGCTGTACAATAAATTGTACATGTAGCTAAAGGTTGTGGTACATAATAGAATGTGCAAAAGGTAATTATTGTCTCTTATTTTCTTGCAAGTTCACACACATTTCGGAGAGCAAGGTAAAAGTACCATTGCAATCTGACCAGATTCATGTAGTGTCCTCATTATTCATACCACACATCTCCATTTTTGTGGCATTCACTCACATTATCTAGCACCATCTTGATATCATTACCTGACTATCATTGGGTTGGTACAATCGATAAGCCCATCATTTATTTATTTATTTTTAATTATTCAAAGTTGTACTATTCTGACTCAATTAAAACAGAAAATGTGCTTATTCTTTTACTTTCCTTTCTTTATTAACTCCAGCATCACCCAGGCCCTGGAAGACGGAAGTACAGCTCATGTTCTACCATATTCCTCGATGATAGCACTGTCAGTCAACCGAACCTCAAATACACTATTAAATGGTAACTACATTTTTTTTATTAATATTTTATCACCTCACTTTTATGATGGATTTTATATATTTACATGAAGTACATTTTATCTTGTTTTTCAGTGTAGCACTTGCAATTTTTTACCACATAAAGAACAGGTAAGACAATATATGGACTTGTTCTATTAAAGTCTGATTCACTGTCTTAATTGTAATACAAAGTAGTAAAAAAAAAAAAAAGGACAAAAGTTCCGCCATAAAACGTCCAGCTAAATAGCCCATTTATGAATAATTAACTCAGACTTATACTCGAAATGTAAATGCAGTTTGATGTTCTTTGTGACTTCTTTCAGAGAGGTCGACGGAAGAATGTTGTTGGACATATTCGATGAGAAGCTGCATCCATTGTCGGTAAGAGTCGTCCTAATTTGTTTTCATTCACTATTTAAATATCCACCATGCCTAATGCCTCGTCCATCTTTTAATCACTACAGAAATCTGAAATTCCTTCTGACTACGATAAACATGACCCTGAACAGAAGCAGATTTATCGCTTTGTTAGGACGTTGTTTAGTGCTGCACAACTTACGGCAGAGTGTGCCATTGTCACCTTGGTGAGTCCCGTTGCGTTGACACTTTGGGGATACTAACATTCTGCGACTCAGTAGTAGCCTTTGCTCTGCAATACTGCTTGTTGTCATGGTGACAAAAGCCATACTATCATTTGCATGAGAAATATGTCCTCTCAAATTGTATGGGCTCATGATTGTGACATAAAATCATACTTGACTGAATACATTCCTGTGGCACAGATAATATTTACATTTTGTAATCTAAAAAGTTAAACCAATGCAATGCCATAATCAATTATTTGCCTTTTTAAAAAATCATTTTAGGTTTATTTGGAGAGGCTCCTGACGTATGCTGAGATTGACATTTGTCCTGCCAATTGGAAGCGTATTGTTTTAGGAGCCATCCTCCTGGCTTCCAAAGTTTGGGATGACCAGGCAGTGTGGAATGTAGACTACTGCCAAATTCTCAAGGATATCACTGTTGAGGACATGTAAGTTATGTGAAAATGTTATAACTCATCTTGTATTATTGGGACCTCAGTTGAAGTTTGTGTGGATGAGATGGCAAAGGTGGGGATAAGATTTGTTGATGAACATTACTATAATTGGGCATTTACTTAATTCAGTGGTCAAATGCCAACTATACGGCATTTATATGATACCTACCCAAATGCCATAGACTAGCACCCATTTTTCCAAGTGAGACAAAGGGCTTACATATTAAGTTATGGACCCAATTCTTGTAAGGCTTTGTAAAGTACCTTGAGGACCACCACATATGCTTATAGATATCCAATGTCTATCCAATGGACGGAAGTGTTTTCTGGGTATTGGTAGATAAAACACTCCTCCATAAATGTGTTGTTGCCATCACTCTGACTTGTATTTGCATTAGACCCCACCGCAAGGTCTGTGATCTTGTCCTTGGTCTTAGAAATGACATAGCCATGACTGTAATCAACCTGTTTGGGAACACTCAGATGCCAGATGACAGTGACTGAGCATTTTAGCACTGATTTCCTTGGGAGATCAATTTCCAATCCCCAAAGGCCCGAACAGACGGTGACAACCAGATGCACCCTCGGCTTGCGTTGTAAAATAAACACACAAGGACCAGAATAACTGGATGGTTGCCAGGGTTAAAATTGTTAGGCAGAGTTTGGTTGACACATAGGCTAAATTTAGGCTGACATTGCTGTATGCCTGTAAATCTATGCAGATGGGCAAAAGAGTACCTGAAAATACATCCAACATTAAAACTTTACAGGAAAGAATGGAAGAGAAACTAATAAAAGTGAATGAATCAGCTTTTAATACATGACCAAATATGTTCTTTTTTTTCCAACCAAGGAATGAGCTTGAGCGCCAGTTTTTGGAGCTTCTGCAATTCAACATTAACGTGCCGTCCAGTGTCTACGCCAAGTATTACTTTGACCTGCGTTCCCTGGCAGAAGCGAACAACCTCAGCTTCCCTCTAGAACCACTAAGTAGGGATAAGGCTCAGAAACTTGAGGTGAGTTTTTACCACTTATACTGAAACTGAATGTCATTATGATGAAGACCATTTAAAAAGACAACAAAAAGAAAATATTCTTGCGTATTACATACGACCAGTAGCAATGTAATATATGCAGTTCAAAAAATCCGAAACCGTAGATGAATAGCCATAGCTGTTGATTTTGGATAAACCTACCTATGCCGATTGGCCCATTTGCATCCTAAACACCCCCTTTTTGAGTGGCAAGAAAACAAACATGATGATTGTAGGATGAGTAACAGTTAGTGGGCACACTCTCCAAAAGATAAACACATTAACGTCTCAAGACCGCTGGAGGTTTAGAGAGAAGCTAAAATTATATATTGGCAACAAATTCAAGTAATCAAAAGACCATATGAAATCTAGGATGCTTAAAAATGTTGGTCTGACTCACCTCTGTCTGGCCACAAATATGCTGTGGAGACATTTATTCCTCTGCAATGGAAAGCCATGGATCTTTCACTAATAAAAAAAATCAAGACTTGGAGTATAGAGGGCTACAATTATTTAGTTTTAACAAAAAATGGGCCCATTTCTTCTGTAAAGCACGAAGCTGAAATCATAAGGAAACTTTATATATTATGCACATTTTATTTTTTAAAATGATTCTCTAAACCACAAATAATTACTCACTACCATTTACCATGAATACATAGAATCTAATAAACCTTGCTCCATTATAGCACTTGTAACACATAAGTTGCCCAAAGTGCTTTGTAATGATTATAATATTTGTTAAATTAAAGATGTAGTTGTGCATTAACCCCATATGGCATATGGATTTCCATGTGCACACCAGTGAATCAAGCATTCAATTTCCGTGTGGGTTATCTTGCAGCTTGATAAATTATTTAGAGAAACAGAATTTCCTTTTTTATGATGTGTAATAGTTCAGAAAAATGTGAAATAAGTCTGATATTTCCCAAGAAGTGGATGTCATAGTCGTGAAAGATATTTCTAAATGTCATTACTGTCACATCCAAGTATATTCCAAATACTTACTGTTCACCATAACTCGTGATGTCTGTAAGACCCATTATTCCATGGGCAAATATAAATATATTTAACTGGGAATCCTCAATTAAATAGTCGTTTTTGACACAATTTTTCACCCAACGCTACATCAAGTGTGAAAGTATGACCCAATGTTCAGCTTTCGGCCAATTAAGCAGGACATTCAAGCATGAAACCTAAGAGAGGAGACAGGCCTCAAAGACAGCAACAGATTAAACAGGTCTGATACTATAAAACCTGTCCTGTATGCTTTTTAATACATCTGTTCCAGTCCATAAGTGTCTATGTGCTGGTCCTGCGCACATATAACTTCCAGCACTCGAATAAATGCGGCAATTTCTTAAGGTTTTGTTTCTGACCTTCATCCAGGCTTTATCCAGGTTATGTGATGACAAATTCAAGGACCTGAAGAAGCTTGCAAAGAAGCGGTCCGTAAGTGCAGACAATCTGCATGTTGTGCGGTGGTGTCCAGCCATCATTTCTTAATGAGATTGTCAGCCGCATTGAGGGAATGGAACCTCTCAGCTGACTTTGCCTGGTTAGCAGGCAAAACAGGCGGACAGCTATCCTGTGGATACTTGGGTCTGTCTGCGTGATGAGACACACAAAGAAGATGGCACTTTTACAAAGCAAGATTGCACCTCTCTAGTCGTTGTAAATAACAGTGCACTGAAGCCGAACGAGCTGAGTGGAACCAAACTGAAGTGTGTGAATGGAACAACAGGAAGAAGTGCATTGGTGGAGTTGAAGTGAAACCATCACGGTCTGTTGGGAAATCAGAAGAACTTGACAAAGTAGCAGCATGCTACATGTCTGTCATTTTGTACTTCCTTGTTTGTTTTATTACTCCTTTTTTATTTGAAATTTGCTTCTTTTCATGTGCTCACAGACTGTTTTAAATTCTCTTTCCACTTCAGTGTCTTGCTGATACCATACATTTCTGCTCATTCCTAATTCAATGCTACGCGACTCTGTGTACATTCTATTTTACATATCAGCACGTCTCTTGATTTATGTATTTTCCACAGTGTTGATTTAGCTAACAACCTTACCTTACACCTGACATTCCTGCTTCATGAGCCAAGGTTGTCTAATAAAATCAGTGTTAAAACCTTCCAGTTGACACTTTGACAGGACTAATAAACTTCAAACCACTGAGTGACCGGCTCTTCCATCTCATACATTTTTCTTCAAGCAATATTCATGCATTGCCTCATTGTTGCAATCAGGTAGAATGAAGCATGCATATCTGAGGAGGGACATTTGGACCACTTTACTTTAGAGGTCATGTTGTACTTTCTTCAATGCCATTGTCCTGACCTGTGGTGCCTGTAATAACTAGATTAACTTCAACTCCTTTATCACTGATGAAAAGAACAAGTAGTTACTAACAAATTACTTTTTACCCACACTATATTTTGTATGGTTCTTCCTGCTTATGAAAGAGCACAAATGAACTCTCTGTATTCAGAAACCACTCTAACAAAAAAAGACTCTACAGGGTAGTTCTTTTGTTTGTTCTTGAGACAAGCTGAATGAAATTATTAAATGTGATCATTATCTAACACTGCTCAGTAACAGATTGTATACATTTTGCAAAATTGTCTCTTTTTAGTGTAAATACAGTACCAGTGTGCAACATCTGCAGTTGTACTGTTAGAATATTTATATTAGACCAGTTTCTACTGTACATGAGACAGCAAATATGTGACAATTCAAAGAATCTGAACAGTATAAACATTTAAATGACAGCAACCCTTAAAGAAGTTTGTCCTGTTTCTTACTACAATGTTTTCTTTCAAATAAAAAATGGTCATGTATTCCATGGTGTATAGGGCAATACAATTATAGGTGCACAGAAAATTACCATCTGTTTCTTTCTCTCTCTTAGACTAAGCCTATCGGTTAATTGTCTCATTTTATTTCATTTGGGGCCCAGACTGGCAGAATTATATATCTCTAAAACAGGCAGAGGTGACCAAGTCTGAATCTCGAGAGCCCCTTTCCAGTCTGTTTTCCATATCTCCCTCTTCTACCACACCTGACTCCACTCACCAGCAAGCTGTCCAGAAGCGTAATACCGATCCAGATTATTTGATTCAGGTGTGTTGGTGGAGGGAGGTATGGAAAACAGACCGGAGAGGAGCTCTCGAGGACCAGACTAGGTCCCCCCTGCTCAAAAATAAAACAAAATCTAAATGGATGCTTAACTGCCGGGCAGCAATATGAAAAATCACTTGCATCTTTGTATGCGTATCGAAATGTGGTCTTAAATCAAACAATTGGCAAAGCACTTAATTTTTTGGATCGTACATATTGTCTGATGTTTTTGATCAGATCAACTTTCTCTTGGCATAAAGGTAAGACATGCATAAAATATTTTCAGTACAGTCATCTAGCAATGGTCCTGGAAAATTTGGAATAATATTAAATAGTCCATATTTTAGTTGAGATAATTCATCATCAGCGATTATCACATACATGGATCAAAGTGAGAGGCCCATTACCCTTTTCAAACTGCATAGTGTAGTATATTAAGGGTGTGGGACTCTTTATTTTGTGTTTAGATTTGGAAAAAGCAAAAACGATTAATGAGAACTGAGTAAAATAAATGTGATCCTTTTTTGTTGTTGTACTTTCATTGCGGAGATTGGGAACAGCTGTAAGAGCAGGTGGGCAATATTACTCAAGCACCTCAGAGAGATTGCCATTTTCTTTTGGATCGTTTTTTTAATTTATCATACCAACTTCAAAACACCCTTAGCATCAATTTGAAGATAGTACGAGCAAACTTTTGAACCATCATTTGAATTCATAACTTGTAACCTCGGAGCTTCGTTCTTCTCCTGTAAGGAAATCCTGCGCCCCTAAAATATCTCTGCAATGCAATGCAGGACAGTGACGTGCCTTCGCATGTGTGTTAAGAATAGATCTACAATGGAGCTTGCTCCCGTCTTCTGTTGTCTCAGGACAGCCAGTTGTCTGCTGGAGACTTGGGGAGAAGGAGTTCAGGAGGATTTTCTCTGATTTCCACTTCTGTTAGAGCTTGGAAATTAATTGATCACATTGGACTTCTGCAAATGAATGCACATCTTCTGTTGATTATATCCAAGGAGAGGATATAGGGTTTGCTAGGGGTCTAGAGAAAATGTGACAAATGTAAAGACCTAGAACTTGGGGAAGCAGGAAGGTTTTGGATTACTGAGCAGACCAAACATGGCAAGATCCAGTCCTTCAGAAATCATCTTTGTATCTGTCAATCACAGTATTACCTTGATAGGTGAGTCAATGTCGAAGTTGAGCTTTGTATTAGAGATTCGGTTTACTTCTGATTCTGCAATGCTTTTAATTCAGGAAAAGTATGGCTCATCGTGATGATCTTTCTTCGCCTTCTCCTCCTCCTCCTTGCTGGTTACCCTCTCTACCAGGATGAACAGGAACGATTTGTCTGCAACACAATTCAACCAGGCTGTGCAAATGTGTGCTATGATCTATTTTCCCCAGTATCCCTGTTTCGATTCTGGCTGGTACAACTCATCACCTTAAGTCTGCCTTACATCATCTTTACAATCTACGTTATTCATAAGGTGTCAAACGACCTTAATGTAAGTACTAGTGCTTCTGGCCCAGGGGAAATGGAACAGTTGTACAGATTCCACCAAGAACTGTACACAAATACCTCTGGAAAAATAATTTCACAAGTACACCGAGGGTCAAACCAATGCTTCTCAGGTGCATACATACTTCAGTTAATATTCCGGACATTGCTGGAGGCAGGTTTTGGGGCAGCACACTACTATTTGTTTGGCTTCTACATCCCGAGGAGGTTTCTTTGCCAGCATTCTCCATGTACCACCCAAGTGGACTGCTACATCTCCAGACCCACTGAGAAGACTCTGATGCTCAACTTTATGCTTGGTGTGGCAGCCTTGTCCCTTTTCCTAAATGGTCTGGACTTCATTTGTGCCATTAAGCGTTCGTTAAGGCAGAAGAGTAAGGTGAGAGAATGCATATATGAGGACGAACATGCCATCATGACAGACCCTGATCCAAATTCTTCCTTCAGTCGAGTTCCGGAAACAAAGGCTGGTCAGAAAGGGAGTTTCCGGAAGAGGCAAGGTAGCCGAAGTTCCTGCAAAATAATGGCACAGGAAATAGGCCAGGATACGGCATCTGAGCCTCGTCCTTTGGTACCTATGACTCGCAACAACAATGGAAACAATGACTATTCTGCGTCCCTAGAAGAGGCTGAGGCTCTTGAGAAAGAAGGTGACAAGCTTGTCCTCTGTCCCCTAGAGACAGCAGGGAACCCCAAAGCCGTATGCGTTAATAAACGCAGGCTCAAGCCTCCTCCACCCCCGAGGCGGGACCGTGTGATTCATCCTGGGATTTCAACAAGACCTAAAAAAGATGAGACCGCAGTAACAGGAGACTGTTTGAGGAGGATTGATCAGTACGCATTGGTGTCGCTAGGCAGTGGTACAGAACTATCAAATGATGAAGGTCAGGAGAAAAGATCTGAGTGGGTGTAACATTATTTTCAGGGTTGTAATAAGATGTGAGAGCAACTCAAGATCTAGCTTAACATAGTGGCAACAACTGTCTGATCCCTCAGCATTCTACCTCATTGTACATTACTTGAATGTGTTTAATCAACACAGTGAAATCAGATCGTGTTACCTTCTCTTTGAGCACGTGTTTTTTACTCTTTGATGTGGAACAACAATATCTTGCGTCAAGAACAACACCCTTGAGTCGTGGAAAGGAAGCTGTGTAAGCCTTGGTGGGAGGGACGCACTTCGACCTTGAGCTAATCTAGGAGCATACCTCACCTGTTTCTGTCACTCCATACCAAGGCAATGCCTTTCAAAGAGGCCATGACCTGTCTTGCATATTCTTATCATGTGATTCCACCTTCGGGTGCCTCTTATGCTGGAGGCAAAAAATTGAAGCGTGTTGTTTTTTGGTAGTTTTAGTTTTTTTCTAAATGCAATTTATGTGATACATTTACTCAGGAAGTGTAGTATTTGTAACTTGCTGTTGGTTTATTTTGTATTTGTGCTGTAAACCACCGATTAAGTTGTCTTTGGGACTGTGTAATGTTAAGATTTGAATACATATTAAGATATGCATCGGCTATGAGAAGGTGAAGGGCATTGTGACAGACAACTCAGGCTCATAAAGTAACTATATGTTACCCCTATAAGTTTCTATATTTATGGAGACAGCTTGTCACTCTATTTCAGGGTCAAGCAAGGTTTAGAGGAGAAGTAGTACTACGAATAGAACGACCACCCTTGCCCATTGCCCTCTAGGATTTCTGGTTCAATTTCAGTTTCCTTAAAGCAGTTTTTTGTTTTGTTTTTAGCGCATCAGACTGCTACAAAGAATACTAATAGTCAACTTATTTAAAGTAAGCACAATGTTTGACTGCCTCATATGCTTTATACTGATTTGGGTGGATGCACCCATAGTAAATCAGTTGCCTTGCACAAGTTTCTTTCAGCCTGGAGCGTCATCTTTGTGTAAAGTGATATCTTTTGATCTTCTGAGCTTTGTACCCTTGTGGTCTCTTTGGACAGTGATAACAAAAAGCTTCAGGTTTCCTCAAACTTACCCATCTTCACATTGTGTCCTCTGACTCTCACAGGACTAGGTTGAACATGTTGTTTTATTTCCAAGCGCAGATACTGTACACTACTCATCAAAAATAGGTGTATCATCTCTTGGGTTGAACCTTACACTGTGCAAATCTGCTATACTATTAGTTGTTTCCTTCTTGTATTTTAATGCTTATGTTTTTTTTATAAAAGTATTTTCTTCATAGTTTTCCAAAAATTATAAATCATATTTACTGGAATTAGAGCTTCAAGGTTTTGTTTGCAATTAATATTGGTACATTCCAACTTGTGTATCTGTCGTAGGAACAATTTCCATTATCAACTCAAAAACTATATTCCAAATTCAATGATGTTTTTTGACCTCATATCAATTTATGAAGTTATCTGGAGACAAACATTTTTACAATAAAAAGAATTTCAGAGAGGCTTCTCTTGTGCATTAAAAAATCACCATGGTCTCAGAATTCCACAAGATTTTTGTAAATTATAGTTTGGATTTAATATAAAACTCACGCATAAGTATTACATTGAATCAACAAAATATTGCTTGCGTTGCACTTTATCTTGGGCATATTTTGAATAGTATTGTGTTTTCTCAGTTGTTTTATTTTTTATTTATAGCATTGTGTTTCTCCTCTAATACCAGAAGTGAACAATGTCCACATACCGACACTTGAAATAGTGCCTTATTGATATTTTTCCTTTCTTAATGTTTTCATTATGACAGTCATGTTTTACTTTCTTATAATAAATCTCAAGAGATCTGACACTGACATTTTTTTCCAATAATGTTTTGCACATTTTAATTACTTTAACATTACTTACAACATATGCAACTAAACTATGCTGTTGAGTGAATAAGAAGTTATACTTCAGTAGCAACGTTGCCCTCAAGTGGACACCTTTATCAACTCTGTAAAATACAGTTTAGAATTTTGTGTGATTCTATTCTATGATCACCTGTTTTTTTCATTTATACTAAATACAAGAATCCAATTTTTTTTGGCATTCCAGGACAAGCAAACTCATTCTTGTAGTATTGCATGTTACAAATTTCTACTACTGCTCCAATATGTCTCTTGCATTGTCTTGTTTTATTCATTTATTTATTTTAAATAAGTTTAAAAGGGACTCTGCTAGTCTGCGATGCAGTGTATAAGATCTGCAAAATTAGAAACTAAATTTTTTAATAGCCAACTGGGAAGCTCATGGGTAGAAAGTTCCAACAGTATTTTACAAAGTTCCCCTAACCCAGAGGTCACTTTTATGTGTTTTATTTAGTCTGAGAATACACAAGGGGAAACTGTTTTTACTTAATGTTCAAATGAACCCCATGTTTCAATATGATTGTCCTGACGCATTACTTATTTATGTTAACCAACCACTATCTAGACTGTGACGTACCTCAGAAAGTATCCTGTAACTTTCCCTTACAAACTACTTACAGGGCTTGTCGAACTAGTTTAGGGAGCCCCGTTTCTTGATAATTATAGTGCAAGACAGCACATGCTTCTGTGGTGGACAGATGATTTACGACAATGAGGAAATACTCTTTGCAAATAACGTGGCACATATTGGAGCAGAAGGTGACCGGGTGAATGAGTAGTTAGTGTATTGGCCTTACAGTTCAGAGATTGAGGGTACCATACCAGGTCCGAACGTTATGTTTGGAGTTTGCATGTTCTACCTGGGCTTGGACAGTTTCTCTCCAGGTGCTCCGGTTTCCTCCCATATCCCAAAACATGCAGGGTATGTTTGTTGAAGACTCTAAATTGCCCCTATGTATGAGTGTGAAGGGTGTATGTTTGTCCGTCTCTGCATGCCCTGTGATTGGCTGGGAACCAATTCAGGGTATCCCCCATCTGGTGATTGAAGTCACCTTGGATAGGTTCCAGCACCCCCATACGACCTTTGTGAGGTTAAGCGGTGCAGAAAATGAATGCATTTTGGAGTAGAATTTAAGAAAGACTTGTGCCAGTAGGTGGTGCTATGTGTTAATGCTTCATGTGACTGAGTAACAATTGCAATTGCAAGGTGAAGTGAAATGTGAATATATTAAAATAAACCTAAATGTAGCTATTTAAATGCCTGTTCACTTCACAGCGGGGTAAATTATGTGATGATTTCATGGAAGCATGAAAAGTTATACATATCACCAATCAAGAATTGGCTTCAGAAAAGGGGCACTATGAAGCACAGCGCCAGTGACTTGCAAATCAAATGCATTTTCAAACTATGTTACTGTATAGTGTCTTATAAAGGCGCAAAGGCTTAATTAAGACCAAATAAGATACATTTGTGGCAATAAAAAAGACCTCAATTAGACGCGCCTAAGATGTGAGATCATGTGAACAGACCACCTGTGGTTTTTTCTTTGCAATTTCAGAATCATTCATGTCAAGGCCCCTGCACTCGCTGACACAGCTTGAGCCCGATGGAGAGATGTTTCAATTCAAGCCCAGAGAAAAAGAGGTAAAAAAAAAATCACTCAAGATCCAAGGGCACTGGCAGGTTTCAGTCCTGACGATCGCCCAAGAAGCAATGGGTCCAAAATGTTCTTTCAATTGGAGAATGGCCATCAAAGCCTCCAAATGGGGACGTTTAGGGGAACCTTGGCACATCAGACGGACACTCCTAACACTCACCACCTTTATTTAGTGCTGTTCGAAAAGAAAGATCAAAGTTTGTGCAGATGAAAAGGGTCGGTTCCCTGCATTTATTCTGCATTCAGTTGGCCCCCCTTTTTACTAAATTAAGAAAGCAGGCTTCTGCAGGCATGTGAAGGGGACTTTAACAATTGTGGAGATGCTCCAACTCAACCCCTGCCTCTAATTACCACTTTCAGACGGTAAAAAAGGCTTCCTTTTTAGTTGGACAACCTGAAAAGCTGTCGTCCTTAAAAAGATGACCACAAACACGCATGCACCAACAAGACACAGAAAACAGTTTTTTTTTTATTTTAAATTTATCAAATGTTTTATTGTCAAAATAGAAGTCATATTTTTGCTCTCCCACAAAAAGACATCTACACTTTGTACAAATATACAATAGTTATAAAATGTTCTTTTATACACAAAATTTACATAAGATTTATATAAATACATTTTTGAAATTACAAACTGAACGACCCGTAAAAATTAAAAAAAAAAGTAAAACAACAAAACAGCGGGCGCTATTAAGGCTTAATTTAAACCATCTTTGAAGTGATTGACATTTTAACATCTGGCACAAGATAGGTACAAAAATGGTTGTTTAAAAAAATCTCTTTGTATGAACTTTTCTTTTCTTTTTTTTAGAACTGGCTATCAGAAGTAATTCCCTCCAAATTGGAGATGAGCCTTTAATTCATATAAACAAGGGGGAATTAAACCTGTGTGAATGCCTGGGACTTTGTTTCAATGCTCTCACTACAGTTTGGGGAGGGCAGCACCTCAGCAGCAGTTCATTACAATGCAAATTGCTTAAGACAGGGTGTGATGGGTTATCTCCCAGACAATTAGCAGTCCCATAAGCTGCTTTAGTTTTTTTGTTTTGTTTTTTTTCAAACCTGTGACAATGGCATCTGCTTGGGGCAAGAGACAGAGCTGGCCGTGCCGGACCTCCACGTCAGGCCTGTGCTAACGTCACTGTACATGGAGCCACTGGTGGCTTTGCTCCCCCAACAACACCTGGTACAAAAAGTCCTCCAAGAGTCCAAAGTCTTTCCGGACCAGATCCACACACCGGATGTGATGCCCACTAGAAGGCACATGAAGTACTTTAGCATAAAGACGGCATAGTCCGGCCTGCTGCGGTCCCTTTCGTGTAAACAGTTGGAGCAGTTGTGGGTTATTTCCCAGTTTTGCCTATTGTGCTGCTCATAGAAATAACATGCCACTATGATGGTGGCTGGAACCGTGTAGAGCACTGTGAAGACTCCGATTCTAATCATGAGTCTTTCCAGCTTGTCAGTCTTGGTGCCACCTTGCTTGATGACATTACGGATCCTGAAGAGAGACACAAATCCGGCCAAAAGGAACATGGTGCCAATGAATAAATAAATCACCAGAGGTGCGAGGACAAAGCCACGTAGGTTGTCCAGGTTCTGGTTGCCCACGTAGCAAATCCCGGCCACCGAGTCCCCGTCCACTGAACTCAGAGCCAGCACCGCTATGGACTTCATGCTGGGGATGAGCCACGCGGCTAAATGGAAGTACTGGGAATAACTGGCGATGGCTTCATTGCCCCACTTCATCCCAGCCGCAAGGAACCAAGTCAGAGACAAGATCACCCACCAGATAGAACTGGCCATGCCAAAGAAGTAAATCAAGAGAAAGACCACCGTGCACAGTGCTGGCCCTGTTGTCTCGTAGTGGATGTGCTCCACATCCAAGTCCCTGCCACATGCCACCTTCTCGTGCCCGGCGATTAGCCTGACAATGTAGCCCACTGACACAAACATGTAGCAGGCGGAGAGGAAGATGATGGGTCTCTCTGGATATTTGAAACGCTCCATGTCAATGAGGAAGGTGGCAACTGTAGCAAAAGTTGACACAAAGCACAGTACGGACCAGAGGCCAATCCAGAAGGCGGTGAAAGCCCTCTCGTCGTGGGTGAAATAGGGACTGTGGCAAGGCATGGCACAGTTGCTGATCTGGCCTGTTTTTACACGGTTGTACAGAGGGTGACGCTCCGTGTTGACGGGCACCATGGGTTCCAAGCATTTACATCCCGACTCACAGGGGGACCCGCCTGGCTTGTACTTCCTAGGCTGACTTGGTCGACCAGGCTTGATTTTGGGTGGGTTGAAGCCCTTTGCCGGGTGGTTGGTAGGCTTGGGCAGGACGGGTGACACGGTGGTCGAGTCTGTTCTGTTGTAGTCCATGCAAAGCGTGTCCGAGTTGCCTTGGACTGGCAGTAGGTCACACTTCATGCGGTCCGGCCACGGGAAGCCATACTGCCTCATGAGGGGCGCGCAGCCAGCCCGAGCTCTCTCGCACACGCTCCTGCACGGGGGAAGCGGCTTCTTGTAGTCCTCCAGACAGATCGGCGTGTACATGCTGCACAGGAAAAACTTGAGATCGGGGGAGCACTGGATCTCCACCAGGGGCCAAAACTGGTGGACTTCCAAGCCTGCCTCGTCCTGCGTGTCGTGGTTGAATTGGTTGGGCATGTAGGTGTAATTGTAGCCGATGCCTTTGCACAGAGGCACGGCTATTTCCTGGCAGGTGATCTCCTTAGCGGTGGTGCAGCTGGATCTAGGCAGGAGTGCGAGAGATAGGAGCAGGTATATCCCAAACAGGTCGGGCTCCATCTCTCCAAGCAGTGGTGCGTCTCGACTCCTTTCCTCCCCCCTTTTGCTGCTTGTCGATCCTCCACCCCCCTGCCTTCAGTCCGGTCAGATTTCACGCGGAGAGCCCATCTCGCGTCTCCGTGGAGCTTGCATAGAGTTGCGAGTGGCGGCCACGGCTGTGTTTACTTTGAATGGAGCAGGGGGAGACAAGCCTTCAGTGCGGGGAGCAGCAGTCAAGATGGCTGAGAGGAGAATCTGCTGTCTTCTGCTTTCAATGCTGTTCTATCCGTTTGACAGTCCGTGGGAAAAGAACACGCAGGAATCCTCTGCAATCACAAAAAGCATGCGCCTCCACCTTGTCTTGCGCTAACCGAAACACATTTGGCGTGTTTGTGGCTCCTATGTTATTGGTTCTCATGTAAATCAGCCTCAACCCCACCAAGTGGAGGATATATACACAAGAGGCTGGTGGGTTACGCCCCCAAATCAGCCCCTCCAATCCTAACGTAGCAAAGGCGGGCCCGAGATGAAGTCATTCAACGGTGGACAGACTGCATTTACTTTGTTTGCAACACTGACCAGCAATACCATGATGCCTAGAATCTAAAGAGACATTTTGCCTTGCAAAAAAAGACAGTGTACATGTATTACTTGAGAAGAGTGCAGTAAAAACTTCCATCAGATTGTTATTTATCCTATGGTTGAGGAATGCAATGACATTGAATGAAATAAAAAAACACATTTTCAATCAAAAGTTATTGTTGATTTGTCAGTTATATATTTTTTACTGCGTGAAATGCACAAAGAGAAACATTTAAGAATGCGTGATATATCACCCACACACACTCTTTTCGTCCCTCAAATTTCAATAAATAGATACATTGACGCAAACACGGTTCATTTTCTCATGTGAAAACGAGGCCAGTCTGCCAAATTGGTTAATTTGCGCCTGGTAAGACTACCCAGGGAGCTGTCTGTCCTTGGGAAAAGCTGTTTTATATTTCAAATGAGGTGCTAATGTTTCGTTTAACGCTTGCATAGAGCTCCACAGGAGGCGTAATTGCGAACGGCAGAGAGTAGAGCAAGCTGACAGGCAGACAGAGAAACTCATATTTGTGTTAACACGCCTAGTGCGTGACTCTGATGATCTCTCTCTTCGACTATTTATTTGGTGAAATTTATGTCGTCATCACTTAACAGTCTGATTTCAACATTTACTGTTAACAAGTTGTCTCTGTTCTGTTGTTCAGTCGTTGTTAAAATGTTCTTTCCTGAAAATAAATGACTCTCAGGCAAATGTCCTAATCACCGTCCACCAGGCCACCGACTCGACAATTCATATTTCTATAATAGTTTATGCCCATAGGTAAAATGGCATTATTTCTTCCAAGCCCCTTAAAATATCTTGAATTCCATCAAAGTTTAAAGCCTAAGTGGGGCTTAGTGTTGCTCACAACCTTTGTGCGTTAACACAATTTGTGTTAAGAGGGCATTCACAATATTTGGTGATATAATGTCACGTGATCCTTTCATAAAACCTATCCAAACTGACTTTAAATGAACATTACTCAGTGTAATGTACAGTAAGTTGCGTTGTGTTCAAACTAGAGCACTCATTGACGATAAATGTAAGGGTGCTTATTTCTAGTAATGTTATGTTTTCATTCTATTCCTTATTTTCTTCTTTCTGAATGGTACTGTTTGATGCTGATACTTCTTAAGGAATATGCTGAGGAGAAAAAACAACCAAAAGAACACGGGATGTGTTTTGAGTTGATATTTTACTTGACATAAAGCGTGTACATGGTTCACACTGATATTTTCGAAGAAAACTTTTATTTTGATCATAAGGAATATTGTAAGTGTGGCAGTTTGAAAAAAAAGTAAAACATGGTGTTTTTACTGTAAACACACAAACACCAGAGGGTGTTTGGTTTTCATGTGGTGCAACTGAGACAAAAAGGAAGAATTACTGCTGTACTTATGGTTTTGCTAGTTGTTTTTTTTTAATATATACTATGATTCTGACTTTATTATATTAATAGTAGACATTGGCACCTATCATCTTACATATAAAGGCATGTAACTTTGCAGACGTAGAAACAAAACACCATCGCAAACCATAGCTATGCTTCCAGGAGGCCAAGTTGCACTCAAGCAAAGCAGCCACTTTCTGCTATTGCCATCTAGACATAGTATATATAACATTGTCTTCGGAGCAGAGTTTAAATTGCTGATATTACGTTTGTTGTGCAGCCCACTTGTTGTCATGTGAAGTAGCTATTTTTACAGCCCTGACCCACTGAATGAAAGCAATAACCCGAAGTTGAGCTTGCTTGGACAGCACAGCTTGATTAAATAAGCCAGAAGACAAGAGTTCAGCCAGCTATAAGGAGGTTTACACATGTCTGGATGAGGGCTTGTTTATGCTCACAATGAATGGTGTGAAATCTTAAATTATGCGTAAAAATGATATAAAACAAGAGTCGGTGTACGCAATGAACGATATGATATCTGCTCATCTTGTGCTGCTCTCATGCTGTGAGAGAATATGAGCCCACACCAAAGCTTTGAGAACGGCGTGTGACCAATGAATAAAATCCCCAACGAACATCAGGACCCAAGTTAATGCGTTCCATTTAAACGGCAATTCTGCTCCACCTAATCAAGTGCTTGGAGGAAGCCCATCAAGTGTGACTGCTTCCAAGATTTGAGACTATTTGAGATGGCGAGACGGAGATATGCAAATGCAACTTTATCTTGTAAAGAGAAAGCTTGGAGGAGATTTAGCCAATCTGCCCGACACAATTCCAAGAGCCTCGGTGGCATTTAGCAGGCTCACACTAACCCTGGGCTTCTTGTTAAGACTTCATTAGCCGTGTTTGCTCAGGCCTCTTTTCTGCAAAGAAGTGGAAGAAGGCTCCCCAGGCTCGAGCCTATTTTTTTTCTGCCTATAGACACTCCATATGGAGCTTGTTTGCTCATGGCTGGCCCTGGTTAATCACTTTCAGGTGGAGCTGAAGTAGATAGAGCAAGGCTGAGGGGATTTGGGGGACTGCTTGCTTGGACCACCAATCCCCCACCCACCATCTCCCCCTCAATCGAAGTTCTCCTGAGGTGACAGAGCGTGGAGCGTGTACCCTGTGAATTAGCTCACCTAGGGCCCATTACCTTAACAAACACAGCCAGCCCCTCCAATCAGCCTACTGCTGGGAGGACAGGCGGCCCCTGTAAATCCTTCTTTACAGCTGTGGTCCCACTGTGTAACCACTGTGTGTTTTCAGGAATCTATTGAGTGAGAGGATCAAGGAGCTAAAATAGCTTTTTAAACTGAACATTTGCTCCACCAACCCATATAGGAAATAATTTATATCTGGATTGCAATGCCTAAAACACAAATTTAAAAGCTGATAACAACTTAGTGATTGTGGAAAAAAACATGAATGTTGTCACCATTTGTGTTTTTATTCACAGGTCAGTTAATTGGTGCATCAAACTATAACAAATAAGAGAACTGTATCAAAATCAAGGAATTATTTTCAGCAATATCTTACTCGCCCCGCATACATTCGTTAAGAACCCATTAGGGCAAATAAAGAAGACTTTGTTGTCCATTGTAACAATTTATTGCATTAAACCAGCCTACTATGAATGTTTTTGAGATATAGGAAGAAATGTATCACTAACAAAGATTAAATCACAAATTTTGTCATCAGAGAAGATAAAATGTAATATGGAACAAACCCCATCTGTGAGATATGTTTTTAAATTATTATTTTATTTTTTCTTTCAATTGAAAATTAATTAAAATGCAACATAGAGTGTATGGGGGGAATTTGGCAGCTCTGCATTAGCCAAAGCACTGACTAATTTTGGCTGCCGTCCCTGGGCCAAGGAAATGCATGTTGGTGTGTGCCTGTCTGTTTGTGTGTGTATGTTATTGTGTGATTGTTTGGGGTTTTCAGTCATCTGATGCCACAAGAATCTGGCTAGCCAGCAAGAGTCTGCTTTTGGCTTCTTGACGCCTGCTACTTGACACTCCTGACAGATTTATCTCCCTCTTGTAAAACAGCATGAAACTTGTTCTCTGCACTCAGGAAGATTTACAGAGATTCCGTTTACTTACAAAACGCACGCAAACGTGCATCAATTTGGAATTACATTGTTTAAATACTGACAAGCATGACATGCACTGATGGGTAGATCCTACTTATGAGAGGTTGTTCGGTACTTCTAGTTAACTTACATTCATTCAATCATTATGTTGTATTAATATAAGGTTTTACTCAAGCTATACTGTTTTGTATAAAGACTTGCTTAGATCAGGAGTGCTCAAACCTTTGGTCAAGATCTGTTTATGCCAATATAGTGACCCGTCGCTAACCTGGGGTTCATGATTTGCGGAATCAAAGTATTGCACAGTTTTAAACTATTCATCCAAAAAAACTGAAAAAATGTGTTGTTGTGTTGCCAGAAAATATGTTTCGTAGCATGACAAGCATGACTCAGACATAAGACTCGTAATTACGCTCACTTTCTTATCCTGCTCAATGATTAACTGTAATTTTCTCTATGGGTGTGTAAAAGAAACCATTGCTACCAGCTCAAAACCATTGGCACCCCTACGTCTTATGTTTTGTTTGCTTCGCTACTTGTTGCTCAATCATAACTGCTGCAACCGAACATTTTAATTAAGGTATTATTAACTCTATGAGACACAATCATAGTTTTTCAGGTGAGAAAGTGGATATAAAATGTAGATAAGCCAGTCTTGAAAAAAAGCTGATCTCACTTCCTAATTCCTGTACCAACATGTGGAGCTGCATTCTTGACCAACAAAGAGACTTTTGATGCTTTTTAAAGTGGCGAGGCTGAGGGGAGCAACAAAAATGAACCTATAAATCAGAAAATCTGGTAAAATCTCAAATTATTTAGTTTCTTCAGTGGTTTTCCTGCCTTGATAGTTAAATATAAGTATTTATGTTTACTTTTCACTCCTTTCAAAATATTAGTTTGATATTCTTTTCTATTTAATGTTCTCTGTAGAGGTTTTTCTTCATTTCTCTGCTTTTTGTATTTGTTATTGTTACTTACCATGCATGCATAGGAATTGTGTTTAATAATATTCTGATTAAACAATTGATCAATTAATCAAATATACTGTTTGTATTGGATTTCCCTTGAAAGAAATATTGTAAAAATCCAAAAAGCGTATATTTCCTCGTTAGAATGAATGATTTATTGGTGCTGCAACTCTATTTAAAAGCTTTATTTGTCAAATAAATGATCAGAAATTAACTGAGGACTGATAGCTGACTGGTAATAGTGGCCAAGTTTGAATTATTTCCAAGTCTTATTTTGGTTGTATCTCTGTGCCAGTAAATGACTACAGTGTCTCTTTGCATGCATACTTTTCATTTTTGTCTCCCTCCCTCATCCTCTTTTTCGTTCCCTCTTTTAGACCTCCTGTCTCGTCTGAGTGTGGCGCAAGGAATAACAGATGGCAAGGGCGAGGATGGCTGCCAGACAGAAGGAGGGAAACTGAGAGAGGCAGAAAATGGCAAGGTAGGGAAATGGGTAACCACAAGCAGGAGGGTGAAATGAACAGAGCAGATGTGTAACACAAATGGCCTTGTGGAGTTTGCTACTTGTTCTTGGCGCGTCTCGATTATACTCCAGAATTGTTCTTTGTTTTGCACATCAGAGGCTAAGCAATGCCACTGATTAGCTACCCTGGGCATCCTATAGTCCTCATTAGCAGTCTGATGAAAACATAATTATGTATGTAAGCAATGTTCTTTCTCTCTTTGCTGCAACCACCACCATCAAGTTCACAGTTGTTCACATAGTTCACATAAACTATAGTAGTATACAAGCAAGCAATAACTCCCCTAGGTGAATCAGTGGGACAGGAATGAGCTTATCTGGTGCACAGTTTGTAGCCTCCAACCACACCCCCCATTTCTCCACAAACAGAAAGGCCTCAGAATCTCAACCAGGTTTATCCGCCCTCTTACAAATACTGACAGCCATGTCATTTCTAAATGAATAATTAATCAGAATAATGATGATTGCAGTAGTCTACAAACATTAGGAGTCTTTTTTTCTGTCAATTAGGTACAATGAAGTCAATGATGCAATATACCTGTATTTAATTTAATAGTGACTCATGTATCAACTGCCCGACTGACAGTCATTCATCTTTTCCAATAGTTATGGATGCATGAAACTAGACTTGCTCCTGTTCGTCTGTGAAGTTTGATCTGCTTTTATCCATGGATTGGGTTAATGGTGATTAGAATTAATCTAACAAGGACAATGAAAGTTAATAATTTTGATTAGAAACTTGACAATGTTTCTAAAATCTAGTTGAAAGATAATGATTGACAAGTTAACAATCAGCCAATGTAAATATTTAAATTCAGATAAAATTAATTAGGTCTGTGCACTAATGAGTGAAATAAATCATGTCCAAGGTTGCAGTCTTCACAATGCATTGTTGCATACACTGTTAGTTTTTCAATTAATGTAATGATGATCAAATTGATGGGACATCTCCGAGTTAAAAAGGATATCCAGACACTATCCCTATTGTCAATAGAGGACAGGTTTTCTACTCCAGAGAAAACAATAATTAGATCATTGGCCCAAAGATGTAAGCAAAGGCTAGACTTGCCTCCACTTAGACCGCTTATTTGTATTTTTCCGTAGATTGTATCAGACAAACAAAGCTCAACGTTAATAATGTCTGGCTCACAGGTCACTGATGTTATCTTGACTATTATACTGTAGACCGACCATGTCTTTATCAACAATGGACACCATTTAGATCAGGATCAGATGTTATCATTTGATCGATTTTATCAAGTACTCTTGCTCAAAGAGATGCAATTGGCTGTTTTGATTTTACAAGATTAGTACTATGTATAAATGCTACACAAAGGTCTGTTTTGACCACAAATGTTTGTGATGTCAATTGTGATAATTGTAATGATATTAAGATTTATTGCCTACCCTAGTGAAGAGCATGTATGTCAAAGAAAATGAATACAGCACACTGGGTAGTGAGGTCAGACCTGATAATGGAAGCTAATGCAGTCCCCAGGTTTGGCTGAATTTGTGTGCTGACTTGAATGACATTCAAAGTTGAATGAATCATCAGAGGTTGTGAAAAGGGGCCAATGGAGTAGAAGGAAAGAACCTCCCCTGAGCTATGCTGTATCATGTGTGATTGACAAGCTACACGCTAAGCTCACCTGAGCCCCTAACCTCTCCTTTTACTTCTCCCTGTCGTGATCCTCTTCTTTTTCCTCTTTTTCCCCCGGATATCTCCGGGAGAGGGAAACCTGAGGAGGTCCACAGTGGGGTGGAATGGCTTCAGGCTTCGACCTGCTCTAAGGGGGGTCACGGGGAAACAAAGGCCATTCAGGTGAAGTGCTCTGAGCTCAGCTGAGACAGACAGGCTCCCAGCACAGATAGTGGGAGACTAATGTACTCACGTTTGCACTGTCAACGCCATCAGACTTGGTGCACATGGTGGGTGAGATGTGTGGGGGGCATTTCAGTGAAAGAGAAGGCGAAACAGACTGACAGGTGAGTAAACACAATGCTCTGAAAGCCCAACTGAGCATTCTTAAAATGTCTAGACCATGGCTGAAAAATATTCCACACAAAAGTTGCAAATCCTCTTTATGGGGGGATAATCTAAGTTGAATTTAAGACACTATCAACTAAGTACTTGAGGAGTTCTTACCTCACTTGTTTTCTGCAAAATGCATTTACAATCTGTCTAGTCGGTTGTGGAATCAATGTGTGTTTGGTGCGTGTCTCCTCACCAAAGTGGTGCAGATGGAATGCTGATGAGTGACTGAGACGTCCACATTAATTACGGGAGGAGGAGGAACATTTCCACCTTTCTGTCTTATCTCATCAGCAGAACTGGTCCATTCTTGTTCAGGAAGTAGCTAGAATTTACAGCTTAAACACAGGAAGATTGACTTACACTGCAAGTCCAATTTTCAATGAATGCTCATATTTCCATTTTTACATGTTTTTGTCAAATTTGTCTGTTTTAAATTATAAGGACTTTGTTTACAGTCACTGAAGGCATTTGGGCTCCATGTTGACATCTATATAACAACTGAATAGGCCAAAATAAATAGATATGCCATTAATGGATATACTTGTGCATTAGAAAAATACATCAAAATTACAGATGTATTTGTGGACTGAATCTGAAATGGAAGATGTTTTCTGAAAGGTGCAACGTTCCTTCATTTAAATAATTTTCACAAGTGAAACAATAACAAAGTGACTTTTTCTGTTTCATAAGGTCATTTTCTGCATCTTGTGTTGCATTGCCCCACTTATTACTCGCACACATGCTGTGAGGGAGTGAGTTTTTCTGGTATGCAAATGTACACTACATTTAACTACATGAATTTTAAAAATGTAGCTTCTAGTAGAAAAACTGCAGATTCCTTGTCTGTCTTTGGGTTTTTAAAAAATTCTTATTAATGACCACATTGCCTCTCAGGACATTCGAAATGGTAAAAGTTGAACAATTATTACGCCTTTAGCCAACTCTGCTGAACTGGAATTGGAAAAGAGATATTTCAAAATTCAGTGCACTGTATGTCTGTGTTCGTGTAAGGAGGACCCAATGGATGTGCGCTAGCCCTCCCACTGTGATGGTGGCTCATTGTGAATTGATTTCCAAAAATAAGCCCCATCCATGATTGCATCTACTTCCATAATGTAGCTCTACAATAAAATTGCAACACAAAAATGATACAAGTAAACTATAGTTTTTAGTTTGTCTGACCCCCTTAATACACTGGCAACACCAACCCCACCCCATTTTCTACCCTCCCCCTTATCCATCTTTAAGTCTTTTTTTCCAGGGTTCACTCATGTGTCTGTCATTCTTCCACCTTTTGTATCTGTAGGGTTTTTTTCTGCTATTGAATGCTTCTTTCTCGCCATCCCCTTACCTCCCTTCCTCTCTTTCTCCCCTCGCCTGCCCAACGCACTCGCTTGTCCGTCATTCACTCTAGGGCCTAATTATGAGATGGCTTCGAATAAATACATGTATTTTTCCTTCTGAAAAGGGTGTGCTATACTGTGTGTGTGTGCACTCTATTGTGTTCTACACCAGGCTGAATTCTACACTCGAGGAGGTTTTTGGGTACCTCGGCAAAATGGAGTGGTCAGGGACAGGAAATTTCCTGGGTGCAGTAATTGTCCCGATAATACTCACTGTAATGCTGGTTTGCTAAACAGGCTATGCAATTAGGGGTCTGAGCCTTCAATAGGCTGTCTAATCAGGGGACAAAAGATGCAGCTCAGAGGCCATTAGGCCTGGAGGAAGTGCTCTCATTGTAAAGAGTGGTCAATGATGCCTTCATCTACCACAAATCTGGGTGGAGTAGGCAGTCAGAAAGAGGGGGGTGGTCCCACTTACACCTGAGATCTTTCATTAGGAGTCATTATTACTTCACCTTTTATGAAATCTTTGTACTCTGTTTATGAACTATCAGTAGTCTTTGCTGTGAATAGTCTTTTTAGAAGCCCTGTTCCCAATGAACAATGTCTGTTTCAGTTTTGTATTCAGTTTTGCACATCTTATTGCATAAGACCCAAACTGATCTGGACCCGTACAATAGAATGGTAGCTTTTAAGAGTGGACCACTGTACTCTTATAATGCAATTATGTGAGCAATGGAGATTTTTCTTGAAAGGGAGTGAATTATAATTTATTATGAAAACAGAAATGGAATGCAAAGAACCTACTTATTATAATTTAGGATCATTGTCCGTGTTACTGTACTGTGCCAAACCCAACTTTTGGTTAGTGGAAACTTGTCTTTGGAACATCCTGTCTCTTCCCATTAGGTGCAGTCAAATGTAATTTAAACTACTTCCACTCTTCTGCCCATACTTCAAATTATCGGCTTAGGAACTGGAAGGCTTTTCTTTTAAACATCTGGGTAGGGTAAATGGAGAAAAGAGGAGAATATATAAACATTGTACCATATATGATCTGGCACCCTTTCTTTTGTACCTACAGTATCTCTTTGCATTTTCATCTTTCATCCTAACTAATCTCATCATCATCCATCTGAGCCAGAGTGAATAAACGATCTCTCCTGGCCATTAAAATTAGGCATTGAATCAATGACATGCAATTAGCCTTTTTTATGTCGACAAGACATTTGAAATTTTTCCCCATTGCAGCAAGACAGAGAAATAATATGACTGCTGTAGTCATCAGAAATAGACAAAAAATATGCTACAGTGTGTATAAATTTCATCAAAAATCCTATTTATCATAATAATAAGAGTGCTGAATCTGGTCCCTTCTCATTTGACCAAGTTTAACTCCCACAAGGAGTTGTGCCTTCTACTCATTATCTGCCTCATTACCACCTTAGGATTATGGTGCGGTTTATGTTAATTTTAAAATAAATAAGGACTAACAAATACTCATAGCATTTACATTCAGTAAACCAACCCAAATTTCCCCATTGAATTCGAGTCAATGTTTATATATTTACCTTGGGTGTGCCACCAGCAAAAGCTTGCTCTATTTCTTCTATTCTTTATCTTCCTCGTTACCACCTCTGGATTATGGTGTGGTTTATGTTAATATTAAAAGGAAATAAGATGTAGCAAGTAGCACAGTTTATCTATAGGCCTCGGGTGTGCCACCAGTAAAGCCCACCTTCCATGGGAAGTGTAAACAACAAAAATAATTATTAGGATATTTAATTAATATATGAAAAGCATAAAGGAAATGGTTTCTGTCGGTTGACATTGTGCGCCTCCAAGAGAAGATCCCTAATATTTTGGAACTGTTATGTACAGTAGCCTTTAAGCATATTGACAGTTTATTTCCCAAAAACTTATTGCGTTAAATTAGTCGATCAATTTTGTTATTTTTTCATCTTCTTCCTCTAAACTCTCTTATACTGACGCTTTCTTAGCACATCCAATGGATGTATGCCACCTCCTGGTTTTTCTGTGGATAATAGAATGAATCTCCACATTTATTCCTTCACTGAATAGTTGCCCCATACTCTATTTAAGTTTTTGATAGGAACTCACATTTAAATTGAAATGTATATGTGGGAAACATAAATAAAATTATTATTTTATTTATTCCCCTTTCTCCTTAGGCTCTGTGTAGTGATGCCCACTTTAACCCCAACCACAGCAGAATATTAGATACAACACAACCCGATGTTTCAAAACGGTGTGTCTGAAAATGAGGATGTATTATGCTTGCTTTATTGGCCATGGTTCTCTGTAGTATAACACACAGCACACTAAATGTCTAGGGAAGATTTCTACACACATCCCACATCCAATTTTAGTGGCAATTCCCTCATCCACTTTATGATTCACACAAAAAGTCTTAGACTGCTTGTTAGTCAAATACACATTTCACTGCAGCACAGCAGCAGTTTGACAAGCTGTTTACGCTAAGCCGGAGTAAATCAAATTCGAAGTTTGCCTTCCCTCCCCAGTAATCTCATTTTGTTTACGGCTAAGACTAAATACATTAGCAGCTGCATAGTCTGTCTGTATTTACTCTATTTACTATCACTGAACAGGCTTAAAACCACACATGGACCAATGTTGCGGAATGAAGCTAACCAGCTGTATTTTTATGACTAACTCATTTCCTAATCTGATATAAAGGCAAGGATTCAGAAGTGACAAAACCATAATACCAATTAAAATAAAACTGTCAATGGATGTACTTTATTTTGTTTGACTTATTGAAGTTGTTGGCTGTAGTTTAGCTGTAAATTATTCTTTTGGGTGTGTTTCAATGGCAAAGTATGATGTGGCAGGATGATAACATTACCCAGCTCCTCTTGCGTAATTTAACAAAAAAAAAAAAAAAAACAACAACAACAACAAAGGAATGGGTTCATTCATAGCCGAGTGCATATCACAAAGGGAATCTTGAGGGATGTTGTGTTGGGGTCACAAATCATCATGTTTCCGTGCATTTGTCCTGTTGCATCTCATGGGTGTTTAGAATGAATGGGTTTGGTATCAGATCTCACCTGTGGTAAACATCCTCCTATTTGTTCATGGTTCCAGGCTGTGACCACGGTGCAAATTCCCACAACCTACAACCTTCTTTAGGCAGCCACAGTATGTATGGATGGGTTGTGCTATTGTATTTTTCTTTTACCAACTAATTTGCATTCTGCATTGTTTGCTGCAAAATAGTTTCATTGGCATTTTCTTTGCTTAATCCAGGCATTAATGCTTAACTTTTAATGCCATTGCATTCTGTGTATGTCTCAAATTAAGTCTGTATGACATATTAAGGCTACAGTAAAAAGAAAAAAATGGAAATTATGAGGAACAAGTCACGAGAAAATAGTTGATGTATATACAGCCAATATTTTAATAAGGACATAGTGTTGTGTTAAATGTAAATGTTAACCCTTTTCAATCCATCCTTAAACTCTATGGCGGCAGGAACAGGAGTAGTTAAGAGTTCAAAAAAAGTAGTTGACCTACTGGTCTGGTATGAATGGTTCAACATTTTCAGTCATTTTTGCAGGTCAATGTGAACTGGATTCGTTCTTTTTCAAATCATTGACGTCTGTATGTAAAAGCTTTGGAAATCGCAAAGATCCCTGTTTTTACTAGGTTGCCATGGGTGGATAAATGGTACGAATCTTTTTTTTTTAACAAATGTTTACATTCAAACTGTCCTAGAAGTATTAGACTAATTGAACCATGTGGCACAACATTTGAATGAAATGCAAATATATTTCATTACACCACTGCATTTGTTTCCATATACATATATTGCATAAGTTTATCATATGAGCAAACGTAACCTGGCGAAAAATGTAATAATAAAAATAACAAATTTATTTCTGGTATGAATTTCCTTCATTGGAATTTGTGTTGTACAGACACATTCAGTTCCATCTCACTTCAGCATGCCCACAGCAGATAGACAAGCTGTCACAATTGTTATTACTAGAACTCCGATCTTGTTAATTTGGTGGATGGGATATGAGTTTTTGCCCTGTGGAAAACTAAACTCTCTCACCACCACAACCCCCACTATAACCCACCTGGCCACTGAAAAACCCGGCAGGCAGGACTGGCTCACACATAGCCTTGAGTCATATCAGACCCAACAGCCTGGCTGGAGTCAATATAGCCGCAGGCAAGAAAAAGAATGATGGTGATTTTCGTCCCCCTTAGTCCGAAACCGCCACTTGCCAAAAAAATGAGTGCTACATTCTTTATGATTGAGTTTTTTTACTCCAACCCCTGCCCCAATTTATGTCCAATTCACACTGCCCATTTCAAAACTTTGGCCTCATCAGCCCTCCATCACTTCTACTATACTAACTCTAATTGTTCCCAACTTTTGTTGATGCAAACATTGTCTCTTGTATTTTACCTGATCACTGGTGTTTGGGTAGCTTGACAATCATATCTGATTGGAAAGCAGATGCCTATCATACCTTCTTAGCTGAATTGATTCAAGTTAGAACAGTAACTTATTAACCTGGACTTTGGGAGACTTACTTCCACAAGGCATCCAGACTGCTTCAAAATACTAAGATGAAAGAAAGCTTGTTCACCTTGACTTCAAAGTGCCACAGTTTTGCCATGGATGTCAGGCAAGAGAAACACTATACCATTAGTGACCTCATTTAAGCACTTATGTGGAATTCTAAATCGAAATTAGCATCATTCAACATGAGGCATGGCCGCTGGATACACAAAGTTAACAGCAGTGACTAAATACCGCTTAGTCAAAAAGTCATACACAAGGTCAAGCATACTTCCTAACCTGAGCTGTAAAACATTTGAGTGAAATGAAAAAAAAAAAAAAACAATCTTCAAGCATAACGTTCGTACGGAAAACCTACTCCCGATCCTCAAACAGAATTCGCGAACACAAACCCCTTTATTGCAGCGAGTGAACGGCGCTGTCAAATTTCTGTTTACCTCTCTCCTGCATGTTCCCATGGCACAAACCTCTCGACAGAAGGAGACTTTTCATACTGAAAGATGTCTTCAAAACAGTACCGTTTTGCAGTTTGCTGCTCAAAATGCAGGTACGATATGCCGCATTCCCAAAGGACAAATTTGAATCAAAGTAATACAGTGTGTGTGTTTTGGGGTGCAGAAAAGTCTTCTTTACAATAACGGTGCTGAGTCTTTGCTTTCAAACTTTGTCAACAAGGACAAGGGTCACTTGAAGCAGGGGTGTCAAACTCTTTTTTTTTTTCTTCTTTAGTTTTAGCTAGGGTGTCCCACAAAGCTGTTTTGACATATCATAATACTACGATACGTTGCTATTAAATTTATATTGCAAGATTTTAGTCAAAAGAATGACTCAATTTATCAAGAAAATTATCATTATGTAGCAGGATGCCAGGTTAGGAGTGTTAATGCTATTATAGGAGATAGTTGTCAAATCCATTCTGGGCTTGGAGGGCAGGCGGTTAAGCATTCACTCCCCGCCTTCCCAATTAAAATAGGTTTGGTGTCTTTTGCCCTGAAATGGAAGTGATTGAGTTAAAGAAACAACTTTTATTGGCTGTAAATTTGCCATCTGTTTTTAACTGAAAATATTTTAAAACATGATAAGCCATGATATCAAAATTAAATTAAGAAGTGTTATCATGCATGGTTTATACTTCAAAGATGAATATAAATATGACTACACTTTCACTCAGATGCCAAGCCTATTTTTATGTCTTCCTGCTGTGCAAGTTGAGTGTATCCTGATATCCTATTATCCATTTTATAGTATATAAAGCAGCACTTATCTGAGCCAGAAAATGTACAGTTCATGAAGTTCATAAAATTCCACAGATTTCATATTTTCAAGTTGTCTTATTTGTCATTTTGTTGGTGACTCGCACTGTGTCTTTCTTGCTGGTCTGAAAAAGAAAACATAAAAGTCAGTTGTACTGCAGTGAGGATGTAGTCAGGGGAATTTTATAGTAACAAGATAATTATTATCATTTGTTGATGTGAAATGAGTAAAAAAGAGGAAGATGTGTGTACTTTAAGGCTCTTTAGGCGTGGACATCTTCCCCGAATATTTTCCACTTATTTTTGTCCTATTATTTATGTTTTAATGCTCTGAAACAAAATTATGAGTTTTACTTTACTCTGCAGTCCAGACCTGATTTGCCTGAAGTACCAAAAACCTTGACAATATGGTTACAAAACTATACAAGCAGGTTGTTATACTGCATCTACACTTTTCAGACTTTCATCCCAAGCCCACCCCCCAAAAAACGGTATCGCAACTAATCATTTGAATGATTATCAGCATGATACATTTGCTTCAATCAAGAAAATAATAATCTGATGTGTCTGGGCAGTTTAATCTTGAAAGTCACTCCTGTTCCTTTCCAATAATACCCAGATGCTAACTGTTCTTTTTTCTCTTTAAATTACAGGAGCTAAGATTCAAGGGGGAAAAAAAGGCTCGGGGGTCTGACTGTGGTGGTAGAGGGCGTTAAAAAAAAATCAAAGCAAAATCGGCAGTGTAGTTTCAGAACTGAACCGAGCAGGCCAAAGTTCTGTGAAAAGAAATGGAGACAGCCTGAATGCAAATTAAATCCCCCTCATTCCAGCAAATATTGTCTTAGCCATTAGTCCGGGCTCGACTAGAAAGGAGTGGTCCCAGTCATTGTCGCTCGGCCAGGGAGAAGTCAGGGGAAGAATTCTATTCAGCAGGCCGTCTTGGGGGCTTGGTGCACTTGGGCGCTTGTTTGGCAGCATTCAAGCTCCACAGACCGTGGCAACAAAGAGAGCTTTCAGCGTACCTCACTGTAAAAGCATGTGAAGAAAAAGAAGAAAGGAGGTGGATGGGAAGGGAGAAAAGTGGAGTAGTGGAGGTGGGGTGGGCAGCAGGACTGGAAAAGTTTAGTCGTATAGGTTGTGAGCGGAGTTGGAACTTGGATGCAATTTATTTAGTCATTGGTTTTGTTTTGCTTGCTTTCCTGCAGCTTGTTTGCTCTATTGGTGCATGGCTGGTTTATATTTTTATCTTTGTCCTTCTGTATACACTTTAGTTAATGATTTGGATTTTGTTTCCTAATGTGTATCACCTGGTTGATGTCTCAATTATCGGGAATCATGACCAAATAGGCTTACCGATTATTTGGGTCATCAACTGAAATGGGACACTCGCCAGAAAGTTGGTGATTCATCTGATTCGATTATGGCTATAGTAACTTGAATAATTAAAGACTCATCAATATAATGTACGTCTCACCCAGCAAATTTGGAAAACCCATATGTACTTTATTCTAGCCAAGATGGACCCTAACAAAAAATAATAATTGTCATGGTTATTAGTATAAACATATTTAGAAGATATTTCTAATTATTCTTTTATAAAATTACCTTTTATTCTCCTGAATTCCAGTGAGTATGGGACTTGTTTTGGAGTTAATATTTTACCAAACTGGTCTCTCCCAAAGTATACATACGTCCCAGTAGAGGTCTTCTGTGTGTGTGTTTTTAATGAAGATAAATCATTAGTCAGGTTGCCCCCAAACCCCCAAGCACCATTGCATAAATGACACACATGACAACATCAGGTAGTGGAACATTACATACTTAAGTAAACAAACAAAACAAAACAAAAAAAAACACCATAACTCGTTCCGACACTCAGTAACCACCCAAACAAATACAAGAAAAAACCTTACTGCATTGTAGAAGTGCCGTAATTAACACTTCATTATTAGTTTTTGTATGGGTTTGCTGATGAAGTCTCTAATAACTAAATAACGTCTCACGTAAATTGATGAATATTTGTTTGTATTTAAGGGTGTTGTGAATCAATCTTCTATTGTAATAATTTTGTTTTAGTTTTAAAATAAACTGGTATATAGACATTAACAATGTTATTAGCCCAAAGTACTTATCGCCACCTATACAAAAATGGTCAGTTTAAAACGAATGTGCGCTATATCTAAGTCAAATCCCCTTCTTGTTCAAATTCCAAAGTCTTCTGCCCTATTTGCCTACACTGAAATCAAACATGACAGTTCATGACAAGATTATTTGTTTTTGAATCCACATGACCAGGTTCATTTTGCAGTGCACAAGGTGATGGAACACAATGAGACTTACATCCTGCCTTTGAGGCTTATTATGTAGTGGTAGCTGTCGAAGCACGTACAAAATGAATAACTCAGTTAAGGATCACCTTCCAGGTTTGTGTTTGTGTTTGTGTGTATAGGTGGTGTCCTAGGTGTGTTCAGAAAGTAGAATAGCCCTTGGCATCTTACATTTGTTTTGACTGGTGCGTTTGCAGCTGCTGCATAGCATGGGTGAAGAAAGGCGCAGCCAAAGTAAAACAACCAAACTTTTACATTTCACACTTGTTTTCTTTTTATTTTCCCCTCTCTTGGCTTTGGGAGAATGGCTCCCGGCCAGTTAGCTGAGTAATGTTGTCTTTCATTTATACGTTATTGATAGATGCTACTAACCTTGGATGATACAGGTGTTTTTCAAACCTTGGTGATATAGAAATATTGAGAACAATGGCAGAATGACATATACTTGGCAGAATGTTTTTATTGCTGGACTGAGACATTATTTATCTACTCCTCTCAAATTTCCCAAGATACTTTTTCTCAGGATTTCAAAAATGACGACAAAGATGAATGGAGGAAAAATAGAAATTAAAAGCCAGAGTTAGTTAGGATGCTGACGTGCAGATTATTTTTTTAAACACACCAAAGTCCAGCACATAAAAAAAATATTTAGAATTACACATGCATAGTTCATGGCACAAGTTGTAGAATTATCTTTAGATGTGAAAAGGTCCACTGCAGGCCTCTGTTAGTTAGACATCAAATCAGTACATTTCAAAATATCAATCAACCATTTTTAAAAAACAATTCTTGCCTGCATTAATTTATGTACACAATTGTCAACCGTAAGTTGACAGGCCATTAATGGATGATTGGAAATGTATGTCCTAGTGCCAAACCATATTGGCCTATTTGAAAATAGAAGAGACATGCATGATTTAAAATTAGGCTCCTTTTTGTCCTGCTCCAGCCCACTTGTAAAACATAGAGATAGTTCATGAACATCTCATCACGTAATAAGATTGCCCTACTGTCCTTAAGTCACATCTGTCACCACCACCGTCCTCGCGTGTCATCTGGCTCAAATAATCCTGGCACATTTTACTTCCTCTGTTTGTAAAGGTGAAGGATTCTTGGCTGACAACATGGAACCAGAAAAAAAAAGAGCAGTCTAGTTTATTTTTCCAATTTGAGGCCGTGCTCAGTGATCCAATGTAGAAAAGCAGCAGATTTATGTCAACTAGAAGTGAATTGACATATGAACGCTTTGCCATCACTTGCCCTTGAGGTAGTGTATCCATTAGCAACCAATGATTTGGCATGCCGACACGCTGAGGTCAGCCTTCATGCACAATATGTTGACATACACATGCAAGCATGCGTGATACTAAGGAAATCCAAACTTTATTTCCTCATTCTTTTGGTCATAAAATTGGTTGAGTCAGTGGAACTAAACTGATTTAGTTTGTCAAAGTATGGCATTCTTTTGGTTTTTATTGCTGTGAAGATACTGATAGGCATCACTCTACAATTTGGTTGTCTAATTTGTGGGTTTATATTACAGGCTGTTTATTAGTTGAGATTATGATTGAGAAATGAATAAGAGGATTTTAGTCATGCATTTTTCTTTCAGATTTCACAACTGTTTTATAGGAGGAAATAGCGCAGAGAACTATCAAATGAACTAGAAGCTAATGTGCGATTGCCAATAAATACTAAAATGGAAAAGGAATATCCAGTAAAAAGTGCTATTGTGATTATTATAACATTAATCAAACTTTTTTAAAGAACTTTGAATATGTACTTTATTTTGTCACGAGGTATCCAGATGTTGTAGTTCATCTTATATGCCAAATGTTTCCCAAAGTTTTTCTGGTCCTTTTTACTTTGAATGGCCCACTTTGTCATCAGATTTAGTTACTGTATATTTTGGAGTAGAAATTGCACCTGAGTATAATTTGCACCAGCCAAAGAATGCAAAATGAAGTGAAAAATATATATAAATTATTGGAGTATAAACTGCATTTTGAAGGGACTATTTTATCAGATGAGTCACTACCATAACAATTATACCCGTCTTCTCCAGTGTCACAAAACCACATAGTTTAAAAGATTGGCCAAAATTAAAGAAAATAGTTATTTTATTTAACATTTCAATAGAGGTATAGATTTTCAACTTTACAATTATAATAAATTGAAATTTATTCCACACAACCTGCATTGGTGAGGCATCTACCACATTGATTGTGACTATATTTGTATTGTTATAATTATTTCCTATCTGATTGGTTAGTAGAAATATCAATTTTGCTATCTCACTGACACGTGGACATTTCTAAATGGTCCCTTGCCCAAATCCGTTTGAGCCATGGAGCAGTGAATACTGGTCAAATTCAATAAAGTGTTTTTTTTTTTTAAAACCAGAATGGCTGTCAGTGATAAAATATCTCACATGCTCCATTGCAAGAAAATAAAACCAGTTTGATGCTAATACCCTGTATTTAAATTCCCATGGTCATTTTACATTGTATAAATGTTTATGTTGGTCACATTCGGATAGGCACGTGGAGAGCGAGATGATGTAGTGGTATTCAAAAATATATTTAGTGAAAAATGACCTGTGTTGGAAACCACCACACAAAGAAGCCACAGTCAGTGTTCAAACAACTATAACAAACCGGGGTTTAATTTTATCTCTGTGGTAAAGAAGTCCTCAGGACACACACACTTTAGGGTGGACATTTGTGGTCTTTACCAGAACCACAATCCATTACCATCTAAAATAAAAATGTAAAGCCAAAAATACGACTCTAATAGGCAGTTAGGTTATTAATCTCTTTTGTTTAGTTCTGAGGCCCATTAGCCAATCTTGAGTGACATGGGGAAAGAGGTGCTTGGTGGCACAGAAAAAGTATTGGGAGTTTTACATTCTGACAGTTATAGTATACAACATAGAGAGACCAAATCCGCTTGAGGGTGGATAAAGTTTAATAAATAGTCTTTACAATTGCAGTCCTAGTAAGTGTAACAGCACATAATGTTGGAGTTCATCCACCATCATTTAAAGTCATCAACCTCTGCTGCTTACAATAATGGTCTTCTTAAGGTATGTCTCGGAGTTACAGGTAAAGCCCTGAGGAATTAGTGGGAGTAAGTAATTCAGAAGACACTGTTGTGGATACATTTCACAAGGTTAAGCGTCTACGACTGTCTGACTGCAGTCATGCACTCCTTAACTTTCTATTCTATGATATGCAGGGGAATACTTAGAGCTTTAGGCTATAATTTTCCCTTAACTGTACCTCACAATTGTACCTTAGTAAGGCGTTAAGTAGATGTTTTGTAAAAGGCTTAGTTTCATCCCTTGTGTACGCACACCTGGGGCTGAGAGTCTGAAAGACGGAGCCATTCTCAGCCCAAAAACTATTCATTTGCTTCACTTTTATGTGAAGCTGATAGACACTCTAATTTAACATTCACACCACAAAGGAAACCGGTCAGAAAATTAAAGCATAGAAGATATGATTTTCAAAGACAATCTGAAGTTCTTTCAACATCTTTGATTTACACCATGGCGTCATTATATATAAAACCTGATGAATATCAGTTTTTATGGGCAGGATAAGAGTATGTCCTGTCTACACTAAGAGTGTGTCTTGACATGTATCGCAGGAGATCGTGACAGGTTCTGACATGTTAACTTATGAAACGTGCTATACAAAGCCCCTTAGCATGACCTAACTGTAGATAAGACAGTTGTTCAAGCAGAAAGGAAATTGGATATGAGGTTGTGCACTTGAAAGCTGCCTGTCATTACTACCAACACACACATCTATTGCTTTCCTGTTCTAGCAGCAGGTGTGTAGCCATGATTCATAAAGATGATTAGGGCGGGGAGAGTCATTCAGGTATTTTTACAAGTAGATGAACATCCTCTTGGGTGGAAATACTCCTCTCCAAACTGTTGTTGGGTTAAAACTTAGCACCATATGTTGTTTTCATAACGAGAATATTTTTTTTATACAAATATGCCACTTTCTTGTACCATTTCTTCCCAAGTAATGATGTTAACTTCTTAAACAACTCATAGGTAGCCTTAAATCAGTCTATCGTGGCTTCAAGGGTCTTCTCTCAACAAGTTGGCATTCACCATAAATAGCTCTTCTCTTAAACATAGCCTCTGGAATGTTATCACTCGGAAATGATATGAAGATGTGTTTGACGGTGCACTACAGACACACCCTGCCAAATTTTGTAACTCGGAGCGTTGTTGGATAATGGAACTTTTGTGCTAGTTTTCAGGGTTGCTGGATAAAGTAGGTAAAGACTGACCGTACTTAAGTGGCAACATGACCATGACGCTTTGAGTAGCTATGGAAAATGGGATGAAATCATTTTCTACTTTACTTTGTAACAACAAACCACAAAACTTTTGCTGAAGTTCAGCTTGGCTGTTGTGACATAAAAGATGGAGATATTGAGCTGACATGTGCGTTTAGTCCTCCAATGATCAGTTCATGTTATTGACAGACGAATACTACAACAATGGAGGAGACAGGAGAAAGACATTTTTAACACCACGAGAGTGAATGCATGCTCAACTGAACCTGCACTTCCACTTGACAAAGTGGGATAATTCCTTGTTTAAATCATGCAGGAGGCCTTTGGCCGACGGCGTCACCGCAAACTGTCATCTTGTGTGACATCTGTAACGATAACGCTAAAACCTCTGTGGCTCATCTCCAGTGCACCCTTTACACTCAGATTAATTTCAGCAGTGCCGTGACAGACTGACAGACAGTGCAGAAACTTGTATCGCTATACTCAGTAACTGAGGCAGGGTCGCCATGAGGAATGTGTGCATGTATGTGTGTCTTCTCTTATTCCCTGCCTCCTCTAGACTGCCACTTCCTTAAATATGTCAGACATAATCCTGTCATTGCTGCAGGGGAAATAGTCAAGGTGGATAGACGAGTGTGCTGATGGGAATAGGCGTAAGGCGGAGACCGTAAGCGACAGAGAGTGCGTGCGTGTGAGGGAAATTAGCAAAGAAACCCATTCATCAACTGTGAGACTAGTAATTTAAACTTTCATAGCTGTAAGTTAGAAAAACACAAAAATAAAATGAGAGTGGTTCTGTAGATGGTTTTTTAGGTCTACTTCAAAACAACTACAGTATTAACGGGATTTTGTTGCACTGTCATTTATGTGTAATGACAATAAGGGCACCTACTTAATAGCCTGTTTTCCCACATTTTCCTCCTCAAACTTACCCGAATTTAATGTTCAACACCTCAGCAATCTCCTCAGAAGGCTAATAATGACCATGTTTTTTTTTTCAGGTGTGTTGGCGAAGGCAGATAAGAAAACAGACTGGACAGATCCCCTCCAGGACCAGAGTTGGTGACCCCTGGTCATCATTGACCAGCAAAACTGTGAGTAGTAATCTTTACACTTTAATACATGTAGTAAACATCTCTGGTGATTACTAAGTTTTCATTTAAATATGATATTTTGGCTCATTTGTTTTTTAGTTTCTATCTTTTTTGATAAACATTACTTCTTGAATTGCTCTCGATAATGTCAATAACTTAATTATGTTTTTATTATGGTATTTACATTGCTAAACTGATAACATAGTTCCTTGCCCAATAAAGGGTGAATATGAGACACACAAACTTCCAAAAATGCTATTTATCCATCAATATCAAGGATAAGCTTGTACTCATGGAGTTTGATCTAAATTCAGATGCTGCATGAAAATCAAATCAGGAGGGAAACACTGTAAAATAACAGCTTCAGATTGTTAGGCTGTATATTCAGCAATGCTTTAATGCAATTGGCTCTCTTTTCGACGGTCTGGTGTTGAAGGAGCTAATGAGGCCAACTGGGCTGCCCATCAAACCACTGAAAGACAAAGACCAGTTTGAACCTGGCGAATGTGCTGTAAATGACGTGCACACTAAATAATAATTTCTAGTCACCTCTCACGCTATGTGTATGGAGTGTGGGAGGAAGCTGAAGGGAAGAACCCTGTATAAACAGTGGTTCACTCTCGTCTCCAGCGTGCGCCATGAGCGTCTGTCATCAGACGTCTACATTGTTTTTGAACAATTGGCATTAATTTGCCATCTGGTTTGGGGGGGCTTTGTTGCAAAGGAAGGGAAGCATTGTGCAATTATCAATGGCAAGTCCATGTAGGGGAGCCATCGGTGGAAGAAGTACAGACAAATTAAGTTCTGCTCTGTTTCACTTTCCTGATGTAGACATCAATTCAAATCGACATTAATTGTATGTTTCATTTAAGTGGCCAACAACACTACAGTAATTATTATTGAAACATGGGAAAACAACACCGTTTTGCAAAACAAACATAATTCAAAGTAAAACTAAATGTCAACAGAGTACTCATCGTGGTTTGTAGCGAGAGTTACAACATCATTTGAAGCCATTGTACTAAGATTTAGTTTTAATTTCAAAACACGTAGATACATACATACATACATACACACAATTGATGGTTTGTGGGCATTTATGGAACTTACCTGTGTTAATTTTTCGTTGTTGTATATGAAAATGTGCTTTAAAAAGGCTTGGGTTCGAGTACCCAGGGAACATTCTCCATATTGCACAATGACCAGAAGGTTAGAAGGCCCAGTGAAGTAGATTCTCAGACCACCAACTACTTTTCTCCCAACCAACTTTTCTATTTTTCTTTACCTCCCCACTCTGTCCTCGGGATAGGAGGGTGTGACGTCATTAACGCTGACAGAGTAACAAAAGCACTGGTGCCTCTTTTTCCCCAGTTTATTTCTTTCTCTGGGTCTCCTTCAACACCCCCCACTCAATCTAACAGCCTTCTACTACATTCTCTTCCCTCCCCACCACCACCACACTCTTTTTAGCCCCCAATCCATTTTGCAGCTGGGGCCAGAGAAGATGAGAAGTGGGGCTTTCTGTCTACAAATCAATAGGCCTTACTCACCTTTGAGCAAAGGGAACATCATCACTGTATTTGGCTGTACAATACGGGTGTGCATGGGGTGGAGGGTGGGATTCTAAGGAAGGGAGGTGTACGGGGGCCCCAGGGTGTTGACTAGCCTACCTAATGCATAATTGAGTATATCTTGGCCATCAGTTGTATGCAGCAAGCTGAAATAGTTTTCAAAGCTGTCACAGACCTCACCTGGAGAGATGATTACTTTGCCCTTCCATTCTGTTTCTGAAACATTTCGATTAAATATAGTGGTTTGGATTTTAGAAAAAAATATATTCTTAATGTTGTCAGTTATATCACATTGTGAAGCGAGAATATGCATGTGTATAAGTGATAATTAAAAGGTTAATATGAACTTCACATGGCTTTGAAAAGGCTACATTAAAGTAATCACCTCGCCTAAGGAAACTTTTTTTCCCAAAGTTCAAATTGTAACATTGTTGTTGTTATGCATACAAAAATCTCTGGGAGATAGTGGTGAAGAGATGACAAATCAGTCCTCAAATTGTCATTTTCATTTAATTGGTTTGTTGAGTGTGCCAGAGCATGACAGAATTCAGCAAATGGTGTTTCAAATGTCAGAATCCAGACATTCCTACATGGATAACAAATAGAGTTGCTGATTTGCAGAGGTCTTGTTTGTTAGAAAAAATGACACGTTGACATTTCAGGACCTAACTTTTAATGCCAATGAAAAATTGTCTCCCTGATATATTTGGTAAATACATTTGGAATTTACAACAATTCATGTACCAAGTACGTATGTGAGGTTACCAATACAATTGAAACCATTGTCATGTAAAGCTAAATCGAGTTGAACACGACCATGAAGAAATCAAACCCAACTCTCTTATTTGGATATTTTGACAATACGTAGCTGAGGCTCAGGTACTATAATTCCAGCACCATATGAGCCATTTCAATCTATATCACTAGCATCCTGGGCATACCCAGAATTACTGAAATACTCACAAGAAATAATCATAACATAATTTGCCTTTAATTTTTGTGACCGACCAATGAATCCTCCTCCATTGACCATCATGTAAATTACATTTGTATTGGTTGTTTACTTATTAAACAAGGAGAGAAAAAGAAGCTGTTTAAAAAGATAATACAATCCCAAAAAAGAGCCACAAAAAGTTAACCATGTACCTGCTACGATTGGTGATGTGAGATGTCATTGTATTGCACCAGACTTTGTGGCTCTCAGCTCAGCCAGCATCAAAGCTTTAACTAAACCAAGCAGTGGCAGACTCCAGACTCCAGTGTGGGTGGTGTTTGCCTGAATGTAGTATCAGAGCCACAACAGAAGTGGTATGGCGCCTGTGTTTAGGGGAATACTGTAATATCGGGACAAGGGTGTGATTTTTAACACTCAACACTCACTTTCTCTCAGCATATTGTGCCGAGAAATACATCACACCAGATGTACGTAATGATGTTATAACACAACTGATGCTGGACAGGTCAACCATTCAATTCTGATGTATTGGTTATATCCACATTTTTAATTGCATATCCTTTTACTAGCATAGTTTGGTGTTGTTTCAGGCATGGGAGTATAAACTTGGAGCTAAAGAAATAGTATTTATGTAGAGTAAACCTGCATTTATTGTGGATGTTACAGAATAGATACACGACTTGCTGAAGCACACTTTTTTGTATTAAAGTAGACATGACTGCCTGTCTATTGATAGTGATCTCGGTTTCAGGGAAGTAGCTAGTGAAGCCTTTGATAGGCTTTATGGATATAGGAAATGTAATATGCTTGCTGGTTAATGCCAAGTTTAAACTGACAGTTTTATTATTTTGGAGTGATGTGGTTTTGTGTGAAAGAATCATATTTGCTAATAAAAGTCGTCCTGCTTACTTGTGAAATAATGGCGACATCCATACTTGTAAATCTGTTGTATTATTGTTTCCTGTTCATCATCTACAACTCTAAATATTTGTACTACTGGTAGCTGAAGACCCTGGAAATTATTGAGTGATTTCAACTCATTGAATGCTCAACACTTGACATTCATGCAGTCAACCAACATTCATTCATGGCTCTCTGCCTGGACAGGCTCAGTGTGTCAGGCCTCCATGAATCCTAATTGTTAAATAAATAAATGGACAAGTTTAGAACATATGACAGGATGGACACAAAAGACTGAGAAGTGCAGATGGTAATCATACCGCCATGCTTGAAGAGTATTTTCATTCTGCCTCCTCAAACAATGCTTCCAGTCAGGCTGCTTACACGAGTTCTGCGGCAATCATTCTCAGAGTGGTGTCAAACCCAATTACTCCAAAAGTCAACCGAAGCGATATGCATCTGGAGCAACTGCCATATACAAGTACTTGTTTTCATATTTGGCTGAATAGAGTTATTGGACCATACGGCAATCTCTTATTCGTGTGCAGGCAGATGCTTGTATCTCTTTTGTTTCTTTCAAACACATGAGTGAGCGCATGCAAGTACGCGCTCTTTTGTCATTACTCCTATAGGCACTTCTAGACTCACCTTGACCCTGAAGGAGATAAATGTTAATACTGTATACTTACTATATGCCGGTTACAGATTTAACATTGGATAACTTGACAGCAATAGCAGTGAGAGCTTCATATAAATTCAAGCAATGTTTTTCCCTCACCCACAATACAACATGATACATTCCTCGTCTCTTGCCTAATACCGTGAACCATGTCGGTGGGTGACGCCCCAAAGTTGAACCCATGGTGACCTGATAAGTACCTGACAGGTCAGTAGAGGGTGTTGTCCAGGATATGGATAGTTGTCCTATGACCTGCTGACCTGCAACACAGCTTGCATGCTGCTATTTACACAAGCGTGTGCTTATTTCCAGGGAGGAAATGCAAAACATTGGTCTTAAATCAGGAAGGAGCGCTTTTGAGAAAATAACTGTTGAATGATTGGTGGACTGCAGGTGGTTTGTAAGAAAAAATAGAGACGTGGCAGTCATGAACGCAAATACAGATATTTGATATGTATGTGTCATAAACCAAGTTTGAACAAGAATGCTATTGGGAAATGTAAAATATTAAGGGGTTAGAGCATAATTGATTACAAAAGATTAGACTTGTCAAGTCCATTTTATGTAAGTTGTTGTTTTCCAAATGAATAGTTTGCATTTTCCTCGGTTTACCACAGTCAAAAGTATCACTAGCAAGATTTTTAACACAGTTGTTTCAGTATGAGGCTGTAATTGCATGAATTAGGTGAGGATTTTTCTTCCACAATGGCATATTATGTGATTGTTTTTGGTGATTTCAAGACACGTTTTTTCTACTCAAAATACTTTTTTCTGATGACAAACTGATTCCAGCTTAGTTTGACCAAGTTAGGCAAATGTTAAATGTGGAACCATCTTAATGAAGGTGTGATATAAAGGTTGCTTGCATTTCTTAGATTCTTAAGATGTTAATTAATTATTGGATGAATTGGCACACTGGAAGTAAACAGAAGGGACAAAACAATTATATGCACAGTACCAGTAATGTTTCTTCTGCAATGAAAAATTGAATGACTCAGCATTCCTTGTCTGTGCCAAGACTGTTTCTGAATCATAAGTAGCATGAAAGCCAAGGCAATATGCCTTTATAAATGTTGATTCACAAAATGATTGAATTATAACATTCATGAACTGAGGTTCCACTGTAATTTCCAAATCATTTTTTCCAGTAAGAAATTATGACAGGTATTTTCACCAAAAGTCGTCAGAGTTCATTTGCAGTTACATTACCAAACACGAAAGTTTAGAGTGCATCATCACTTTGCAAACACTTGAGAAAGATATCACTCTCAGTGAAGAAATGTTGCGTGAGCAGCATTCCTTCAAATTATAATGATGTCCTGGCTTACCACTTAATATGGCAATGGAGATTCAAACCAAAAAGGGGCCCATTCAATCAATCTAAGAAGTCTAAATGTAAATAAACGTGTATGATGGTGGTGCTGGCTGTGTAGCTCAAGGGAAATAGAGCAAGAAAAAGCAAGCAAACCGTGACCCGAAGTGATTTGTACCTCTGGAGTTACTTCTTTGGGATCCTCAGGGTTCCTTACAATGCACCGTATATTGGATTTGTTTACACTTCACTTGTCCTCAAAGGCCACCACGGCGGGTGGTGCAAAAGGGAGGGTCAAACACGAGGATCACGGCTCCATTTGCAGATGGATGGTGCAGAGGGAGATCTCTGGGTTCGCAGACTTGAGGTCAGCTGGAACAATCTCGACAAAACATGCCATTGTTGGGAGAATAGGCAAATAACCGCTTTAGGATCGGAGGGGGATGAGTTTTCAGGTTTGCAGGAAAAGCACATAAGCTGCAGACTGGACGTGACTGTGAGAACACATCACTGCTGCCACCTACTTCCACAATTAATGCCAAGTCCTCTAGTACAAGAAGACTTCAAAAAAACAGCTGATGATAGGAAAATCTATATAATGTTCAGTGACAAGATTAGAATTAACAAGGAGTCTGCTGAAGCAGCACTACTTTTTGTTCAAGTTGATACTATGCTGACAAACTATCGACAGATTAAATTGGGAAAAACTTTCAATGACGTTTATAGGAGTATGACATTCAAAGTGCTGACCTTGAATAATCTTATACATGCTCCTCGAACGCGTCAAATCGCAAAATCATGGCTTCTTTACCCTCCACGTACTGACATGTTTCCATGATACATTGGCTTGCAGCAGCAGCTTGCACTGTTCTTTTGTATGTACTATGCTGTTTATTGCTGTAGTTCTGAAACCCCAGAGAGATGTTGTATCGTTTGCAGTGCCACTATGACGGTAAATAGTGTATCCAATAGGAGAGGCGGTAATGGTACATGGAGCATAACGATGGAACGGCAGTGTCCGCTTATTTTTTAAAGAAAGTACATATCCTAGAATTAAATATAGCAACGCTACGACTACTCCTTATAAAGAACAAAAGCTTTCTATAGTGACAGAACAATTGCTATACGTATGCCTGCTTTAGCCAATGTCCAAAACATTCTGTTATGCAGGCCTTGTCTCTCCACTGTCCTTTTTCACAGTTTGAGGTATGTACTACGCCAAACAGGCGCTGTGTGTAAGTGACTTTCCACACCAGTCCAGTAAGTGTCTGTAATGTGCATTACAAAATGGACAAACATGTTATTTTTCACCTCAGTGCAATCTGCTGGGTCACTGCCCCACTTGGCCTCACCGGATAGGACTATGATGGCAAATTATCAGACGTCTTTCACCATGTGCGACTAGGGTGAAGCTCACTTTACTTGCTGGATCTCTTAAAGTGAATTTCATCCGAACGATGCCCATACCATAATGGTTAGCCAATATGTAATGAACAAACTTGGCAATTTGAAATGCTCTCATATGATTGACTGATGTAGTACTTGCATTTAGAAATGTGAGACCTATTTTACCTAGTTTATGAAAATATTGGGTTTTATTGACATTTTCCTCCATTTTCAAGATGATTCTATATTTCTGGTATTATTTTTTTTGCAGATACATACATTGATTATTCTGATGATAGTGCATATACATTCAAACAATGTTTATTTTGTTTTGATTATTTATTATAATTACTGATCAACCCATGCTGTGTCAGAGGTAATGAATTTTAACCCAGTTAAACGATCACCAGATAAGTATAGGCCCCTTGAGTAATGACTAAGCTCGAAGACAAGGAGAGTACTGTACGGTCATGTTGTTTTTGTGCCGTTAAAGCCATGTCTATGTGAACGTATGGGGCCATGGAGGGCAGGGAGCTGCCTGCCAGCACAAATGCAGCTGCAGTTCTTAAGGAGCCAGAGGCCCAGCAGTATGAATGCATCAAGTAGATGTTAATTGGTGGCCCCCACTTTCTGCCACAAGTTGAACTCCTCCCCCTTCCCGCTCTCCCCTCTCGTCCTCCTGTTCTCTCTTTTTGAGAACAAATGCCACATTCCAGCCATCAGTTATCTACTCTGCTGACAGCCTCAGTGGCCCGTGGAAGACTGCCCCCCTCCCCTGCAACCTGTCCACTCCAGGAGGAGGCCTGTTTACACAGTGATGACTGGGAACGCCCTGCACTGCCCTAGTGACCCCCCCTTCAGATGGCCTTGCTCTTCCCCCCTCACTTCTCCCTCTTTTATTTCGCATTTCTGCACTCCTATTCTTTCATAGACCACTCAACCTCCTTCTTTTCTGGACGTTGTACCCTAAAAACCTCTGTCTCTCGCCAAAGCAAACCCTCGGGGAGGCACCGTTCATCTGTGGAAGCCCAGGCAGCATGAATGTAAATCAGTCAAGGTTTTTACAGGCCTTCCGTAAGTCAGCCCTCGGGGCAACAGTGAGTCTTGCTGCTAACTCAGCCAGATATTGTACATCTTTGCAACAAAATACTATTATTCTACCTAAAGGTACTTTGTTTCAACACATACAGTAAGCCTGTGCAGTCAGAAAGTTGGATATTTTCAATTTTGGACCATGAAAAGACAATGAATGTTACTGGGAGATATTCACACAAGAGTAGTGGTGCTCTCCAGGTGGACTACCTCTATTATTTTATTAATGCAATGTTTAAATTATCACTGAATATTCTACTGTGCGGAAAACACATAGCAAGAAATACTATTTAAATCATATTTCTACCAACATATTAATTTAATCAAATGATATGTTGTTATTATTAATGGACTGTGCAAAAGCGTATACTGGTCTTGAAGAGCAATTGCAGAGTTATTTATAAGAAACCATATGCCATTTAGCTTTAAATCTGGAGGAACATGTCTGAATGATGGAGTGCAGTCTTAAACCAACACAAACTGAGGCACAAAAATAAAAAATATTTAACATTGTCAAGGTTGATCAACAGTGACCAATACCTGAACTCTTAATGTATAGCAAATAAGTGTTAAAATGGGCAGCATAAGAAGAAAAGTGAGGAAGGAGGGGCAATTGAGCAAAGTAACAAAACTGTACACTGGCGTGAGTTCTGTCGAGGGGCCGGGCGCACGCCTCCCCAGTCTGGGGCCCCGAGCGTCCAGCTGTGCAAAGGGTTACTCTGCAGCTTGTCATCACATTGGGAGGAGGCTTCAGAGAGGTGGATAATATCCTACAACATAAGCATTACTAAGCTAGGGAAGAATGCCAAGTTCCATGCACTTCAAAATATGCAAACATAATAGCAGATAGGCAAGCCTTTATAGTTTTTAATTATTGCTGCAGTCCCTCCTTTTTTAACACTGTTAAACATTGTCTCCCACCAGTGATAAACTTTATTGCATGTAATGTTATTCAGAGTTTATACTGGACAAGGAATGCTGAATTCAATTCGTTATAACGGTTTATTTGCTTTTGAAATACATAACAATATGTCCAAACACTAAAATATATGTTTTAGCTAAAATCCCGTTAATAAATCAAAGAAAAGTTAATTCTGCCATTTTCACTGGATGGGAATAATAACATTCTGTTCTCAAGGGCATATGCCCCTGTTAGATAGGAAATAAGATTAAACCTCTCAATACCAGATTAAGAGACTTGTCATGACAGACCCGTGTATCTGTTGGCCATGCTGAGAAATATTGTTACTCATGGCATTTTGTAAGTTGAAAGGGGACCAAAAGGGGGGCGGAGGGCATTGACCCTAGAGGCAGTGACCCAGAGTGAGTGCAATGTCCCTTGGTGGCCCTACTTGCCTTCAAATTCTCCAATGTCTCTCACTTTGCAGACAAACAGCAGGATGCCTGTTCCATTTAGTGGCTGTTTTGGAAAATGCCTTATCTAAAAAAGGAAAAAGAAAATAGTGGCTTATCACTACCTACCTAAATAGTTCATGCAAAGGCAGGCTAAGACTGATTAATGTTTATGTTCCAGTTTTACAAAGTGTTCTCAAATGTTGTGATTTCAGGAAATTGGTCTGTCATTACAGGCGTCTGAATGAGATTGAAGCAATTAAAAATTATAGCGTTTGATGTTTAACTGGAAAGGGAAGTTTTAAATAAGAGTGTGGCATAAAGAAATTGCCGTTGTGGTTTTTTTTTGAAAACACCAGTGAGATAAGGGGTTGTCCTTTTGTTGGGGTAATGTACAATGTACATTTGAATACTAACAAAAAGAAAATTCTTGCAAATTATTTTTATTTGTTTGGCTAAATAGATATACAATTAATCACCATTGTAGTGTAGCCCGAGCATCAAACACTGTAGCATATATCTTATAATTCCTATTCTGACATGGTAGATCTTTGAGAATGTTTTTGTTTAATTTGCAATCAGGCATGTATCTGCAATAACCAGCATGAGGAACCATCATGAGCTCTGCTCACGTCTGAAATCCAAACTGAGGGAAATGAGTATCATTACATCAAAAAGCATTGATACACATATGCACATTGTAATTAATATTGCAAAATATATTGTTAAGAAACTCTGTTTACCAAAAGCGAATGCATAGTGACTCTGTCTCTGCCCTGTTATTGTCTGGGTAATGTTGAGAGGTCAAAAGGAGATAAAGAGCTGACTGACAGTAAGGACGGGTCTGGTGTTGGAGGTGTCAAAGGTCACGCGCTCTCTGAAGCCCCCGATTTATGGCCTTTTGGATTACTGGGTCAGGAACTCAAGAATTGTTTGGGGATGTGATCATTTCCATGACACTGTGTTTGTGTGTGTCCATGTGAGAGATTGAGGAGTTTTCTCACTAAGTAACTTTGTAACTTCGTAAGACACTCGTTGGTGTGTGTAAGCAGGAGAGAGCCTGGTGTGTGTTTGTGTATGTGTGAGAGTACTTGAGAAAGAGATGTGGTAGCTAGAAATAGCAGCGTGGAAGCTTGCTCTGCTGTTTGCCTTTCCAAGTTTGATTTGACATCCTAATTGCTACATGCAGGAACAAAATACTCTGAGGTTCCCCAAATTGGAGTTGATGTTGAACCAACCAGGCTATGTTTAGTGGGCTATCTGTGTGGAGGGCCTACATTTTACGGAAAGTCATTCTGTATTCATGCCGGTGTCTCGAGATTTTATTTTTCACTCTATCGCTTTGTGAATGTGGATAAAGGAGAAGGCTGAAACAGACGATTGACTGGAACATGTCATTGCAAGATAGAGTTTGCACAAACAGTGTTAGAGATAGAAAGGGGAGCAGCAAAAAAAAAAATGGAAGATCACTGCATTTAATTCACAGACATGAACATGCGCACGTACACACATTTTTCTTTCCCTTCCTTTGCACTCACTCTACACAGTCCTGTCGTATATATAGGCACCACAGACAGGTAGCTGACAGTCAAACTGATGCCTTGCAGACTGGATTAATTAGCGCTAGCTTTCTGAAGGAACGTGACAGATTCAAACTTCACTTCAGCCCATAGAATGTCCCCAGCAGGGTTGTCCACCGTTCCTTTGCACGTGTCATCGACTTTGTGTCCGAAAGCAGTGTATGTCTCTGCGCAGTGTCCATGCCACTTCATATCCATCTGATAAATGCAATAAAGTAGTGTGGACAAGCCTGGATAACTGTAAGTAGCTCTTTATAATTAGCCTGTTCAAGCAAGCAACAGATTATATCTCTATCTCACGGTCAGTTATAAAATAGAAGTGGGGAATATTGTTTGCTCAGTCCTAGTCAACCTATGGCTATCATCTCTGGCAGTTCTGGAAGGTTTAACCATGGGTGGTGACAAGTTGAGTTGTGTGGGGAAAAAGTTTATAAAAGCATGACATCAGTTTTGCAAATTACTTTTTAAATATAAAATATTGACTCGTTCAACATGTGTTGCCTGGAGCTATGGTATGTGTCAGTATGTATCAGACTAGGATGTATGAGCCTCCTCTAACCATGCCGTTTGCAAAGAGTGATGGTGTATAAACTCAGCATTAAGGTCATGGGTGTGTGAATTAATGGTGCATTTAATCATTGGGTTTACCGAGGCAGCTCTTCGCTTACCTGATCCCCTGCTGTGTAACCCCAACAGCTCCTGGCGTATTTGGCGTATTCCAGGCTCCCATGGCAGCAGGGGTAAACATGCGTGTAAATATTCAGGGTTTTGCACTCATACGTATATGATGCATGAGTGCACACTAAGGGCAGAGTGAAACCAGCAGATAGTGTTTACGTGTACATGTAGCAAGCTGAAATATACAACTAAAGACTCTTACACTGCACACACATGCATCTGCAAGGCAAGGACATTTATTTTATGACTTAAAAAAATGCCTTTTTTGACAGATTCAAACTTAACACATTCTCACAATAATTATTAATACAAATATTTACAGTGGGGTAGGGTGTGGAAAAGGACAATGACAAGGCCAATGGTGCCCCTATTAGGCAACAGCCACAAGGCGAGTGGATTAGCTTGAATAGTTGGCGTTCCCCAGGTGTGGGATTTGCTTTACATTATCCCGCTTTGCCCACGGCAGCCTTTGCTGATCAGGCCACTTAACTGCAACTCACCATGCAGTACATTTGCTTTCTGTATGCAATTAGGAAAAAAATATCTAATTGATTAACAGTAATTGTGTTTGACCTGATATAGTATGTGTTAAAATAGCAGATGGGGGAGTCCGCTTGGTAGATACCTCACCTTCCCAAAAGCCAGCATGCATGACAGTAAGAAAGAGGCATAGCTTGGGGCAACAAGGCTTTAAATTTTAAACACAATTTCTGTGCTGCCCTGTTTTAATGTTGTACGACTGGAGGTGGAATCAGAATGCATAAAATTGACTGCATGAAAAGCTACTGTATAATAAATGTATTCTGCACAGCGTGCCGCACTGGATCGAATCATTGATTAGGAGTACCAAGCCCAGTGGTGAACCTCCTTGTTTCATACATATTTCATTAACACCACTTTCAGTGGCTGAGTCTGCTGTCGTGGGACTGTGACAGATGTCCATTAGTTGAACCCAAGGCTAGTGAAGAGGAGGTTCTAGTAACCTATGCCACCCTAGAGCTGATGTCCCCATCTGGCAAGCTTCAAAGTACAGTCTATACTTGCAGTTGGCAATGTCACCCCAAACAAACTTATGTTTGGTCCCCACACTCTTCTAGCTTACATCATAAATCCTTTGCAACACAAACTCTATATCTGGAGTTACCAGACAAATAATTTCTTAGACTATGAAAAACATCAGTGAAAATAATTCCGTTAAGATCGGTGTAATGAAAGACCTGCTTTAATTCCCACGAGGAATAGCCCCCCATGGTGGCCCTGACATAGAGGGCAACATAGAGATGAGAATATGTTCCACAAACACAAATATTCTGAAATTGTAGAACCCAAGGGGACTCTGGGTCTCATACACTCACAGTGAAAAAAATAATCCTGTAACCTGTTGACTCTCCTGTTTAGCATACTTGGTCACATAGGAAAAAAGAACAATGGGTCATTGCAGGATTTTATTCTGCAGTTGTATAATTCATCCATGCATCTTTTTTTCTGTTTATTTTACTCTTTAGGATCACAGGAGATTTGTCTACACCAATGCCTGCTGCACAGTCAAATCACTGGACAAGACTTCTCTTTTGGTTGAGATCTCCACAGCACTATCAGTGAAGGTAAGAAACTGTCCAATAATTGTAAGATGTACACAATTATCCTAATTGTGGATTCAATCTTTCATTTTTATTCAACATTACTTTTATTTGATCTATAAAGAAATGTTCATATTTCAATTAAACCGTTATAAAGATAAATACAGAAAAAAAGTACAAATCAAAACTGTAAAAAAAATACTTCAAGTCATTTTTTTCTCCTTTAACTGGTGCTTGTTTTGGGATTGTGTATTGGTTAGCATTGGTTATTTTTTCCACAAACCAAGCGTTCACTCCGGGGGCTGAAAGCCGGTGCCTAGAAAGCACCAATTCCTTGCTGAGCCAAACAAGCCAACAGAGCTAAGGGGGGTTATGTTGATGACACGGAAGTGGGGGTTGTTGTGTGAGCAAGTCGAAGTTGAATGACAGAGGTTGAGGTGAGCAGGAGCACAAGAATGCCACCAAAAAGTGTGCAGAACCGTAGTCCAGCTTTGGTGATATAAAGGCATGAACTAGCTTTTCTCCATCCTGCATGGGTAAGATGTGATGAAGCTTGGTGGTATTTCCAAAGTGATAGAATAATATTGAGCCAGTTGCATGATGTGGTTAAGTTGGTGATTGAATTGAAGTTTGAATTGAACCCTCGGATGTGTAACTGTGAGATAAAAAAATTACCTGATGGTTGAATATGAGTTGGGATAAATATTAGATTTTGTTGCTGATTAATTGAGTCTTGCTGCTTATCCAACTTGCTTTCTCCTCAAGTCAAGAACCTTGAGAGAACGCATTGTAGAAGGGTTGGGAGAAATCCTGATATCTTATTTTCCTTTATTTCAAAGAGCAGTGGCAGCACGTGTTCCTTATTAATTCTTATCACCATCCAATGACAATTTTTGAGTCTGTATATATTTTATTTTCTGTTTGAAATTGACTAAATGGTAGTATGGTGGATTAATTATTTATCCTTTTTGACGTGAAGAGTTGTGTGATGCAATAAAACGATTTGGCAAGTGTGCTGCTTGACATTCCCTTTAGGCTTGGTGACCTTGTGATGACACACAGATAATGGACATTCACATGACTTCTAATTCTGGGTAAAGAGTAGATTTTCTGTTCCCAATTGTGGAGGAATAATCAGGTTCCCCGAATGCACGTAATTCGTTTTTTGTTTTTTTTCCTTGGAACACATTTTGACAGAGTCCAAAAAAGGCCACTCTGTAGCAGTCCAAATAGAAACATTTCTTTCAATTTCAACAGTAACTTTGCAAACGTTTAGAATGTGATCATAATCAACCATTTATATACATCATGTTTTATTCAGGAAAACAATGTCGAGTGGGAATTTACTGTATTTTGCACCCACAGTTACTTTAGACATATGTAGTCATTCTTTTTTACACTCTGAATGCAATTTGTCAGGTGAAGACGAGTGGAAAAAATGAGGCCAGCATATGGGCTTACTATGTGTGTATGAGGGTGTGCTTATGTGTGTGAGGGAATGTTTCTCCTCTTTATTTTGGGGAACTAGAGCATCGTCTCAGCGCTTTGCTATTCCCCACTAATCAGGTGCTGCCAACCTGCCAGCCAAGGCGTTATGCGAGGCCTTTCAAAACTCTGCTAATTAACAAGCCCCCAATGCATCCTTTACACCACTAGCACATCTGCCATAGAAAACTCTGAAGAGAGAAACTAAATTATCACCACCAGCTTGAGTGGACCCATCACTTTCACACATTTTGAATAGGTGTGTGTGTGTGTGTGTGTGTGTGTGTGTGACGTGAAATGCATGTCGTCTTTACATCACAAGTTTCGATTTTTTTTGTCTGAATGTGATGGCACACTTTGCAGTATACAGTTAGTTACACGTATTTAGACATTGGTAAGGTTTACTTGTTTTGCCAGGCAGCTGACAAGCTTAAATAGCATAACAAGCATATTATAATGTTGCCAATACAGATTTATAGATGCTAGTGGCATTTTCTTGGATCCTTCTTTAAAACTTTGACAAGCTTTTGGGATTATAATCTTTAAAAGTGACAACTATATACTTTCTCAGAAATGTGTCATAACTCATTACACCTAAAGTTCTGGTTCAACATAAAGGGATGTGCAGTTCCTTCATTTTACTTTTTATATACTCAGAGATTCATTTGAAAAGACCGACATTCTTATATTTTATAACATAATCTTTCTGAGAAATGAACACGGAAAGCTTGTTCGGGACTAATTCGTGTATCACTTTGTAAGGTGAGTCATGTTACTAAGAAATTGCACACAGTGTCCATCTTGGAAGTGGTCTACAAATGTGTATATGCTCGGATGTACTGTGATTAGCAGTAGGCATGCAAGTTGGCTGATATTTTCAAATTATTGAACAAACCTTTAGAACATGTTTGGAAACTATGAGATATGCAGTTTGATATTTGATATTTGTTATTCAATGATTGTTTACAACTCATGGAGCGTTCCCTTTAAAAAAATGATACCATGATTTTTATTGTGCTTCATTTTTATATCATAAAACCACATCTGTAAGCCTGAATTCATTCATGGATAAGCTGCCGCTTCAAGCGTGCATACAAATGAGCTACTACTTTAATAATATAACTAAAAAGCTAACACAACACAGCTGCGTTATATGTCATATATATTACTATGTAAAATTTGCACTGACTCATCTTTCTTTTGATAGTATACAAATAACATGACAGTATTCCGCCATGCTCTTCCCTCTTTCTCAACACACTATATGTTGAATATTTTGCAATTCCTTTTTTCTGTGATGTTGCCCGATAGGCTTAACATTTAACTATAATGAAGTATATTATAAATCTCTGCAGCTGATTCATATACTATTGTCCCTTTGGTGTATGAACTGTCAAAGAGAAATCTACATTTGTTTGAATGTTTGTTTGTGTCACAAGGCACAGTCCAATCCACTCTCTCCTGGATTTGAACTTTTGCCCTTTTTTTGCAGTCAAACCCGTGTTTTACTCTCCCACACAAGCCATCAGAAACAAAACACAAGCTCAGGGTAGTCTGATGTCACATAATTGTGCCCTTGTACTTGTTTCCCTAGCTCAGAGGAGTAGTGTGGGAAGTTTGAAATGGAATTGTCATGAAGGCATTGATCGTTCACAAGGGCTACGCACGTACAATTTAAGTCTTTCTTGCGGTGGTGCAGATGGCATCGTAAAAGAAAAGAAAAGATAAAGAAAAAAGAAAAAACAGACCGCTCTTTTTTTCTCCTTTGCAAACACCAAAAGCAAACACACAAACAGCAGTGACTCTGTGAGTGTCCAATCCATCTTTTCTCCTGTTGGGCACGTATTGTCTTTGAGAGATCAAGGCATTTTCACTGGGCTAATGTTGTCATGCTATTGTGCACGCTAATTTCAGGCAACTCTTGAAATGTAAATGGAAACTTTTGAAAATGTTCTGGTTTTCTCTACGCTTTTGTTTCGACTTTATAGTTTACACTTCTTTTGTTTTGACTTTATAGTATACACTTTTATTATCACACTTTCTCAATGGTTTGATTTACAGTTATTTAGTTTTACTCATCAATCTGGGCTCAATTCAGTACTCCGTATGGAAAACAAGCTCATTTGCATACATTTTGGTTCTCCTTCTTTAGCCTGTGGAATTTGTCTGCACAAGCAATCACAATTGTATCTGATGAATACTTCAAGGCAGTTGGCTCCACTTAATGGATGGCAAATTGGGTAACTCCTTCAAATGTTTACTAGTGGACTTTATGGTTTCTCCAAAACTAAATAGGACTTTATAGATTGTCCATCTAGGACACAGATGCTCCTATTTCCAAATAATGCAATTTTCTTCAGGGCTGATATTTGGACCTGGCATGGTCACACTGTGAGAATTGCAGCTGTGCCTCCACATTTGTCAAAGTCTGTCATCCAGAAGAATTTATATGTGAAGTATCACACGGGACTCACAATTGGAGCGGAGGTTTTTGAAAACAACATAGTGATCGTTCGTCTGTAAAAGCATTCTGGCAAAACTCAGGTGTTTTAAGTGTTCCCACATATGTGTAAACACAGGAAAAAAGCTTTTCGGTGGACTCGGTTCACAACTGAAAACACAAGGCAAAAAAATTAACTATCATTGTTCTGCATATTTGTAAATTGATGTAACATTCTAATAGTAGTACCTTGTATCGTTTGATAAATTGGCTTGTAGCACATGGCATTAATTCTCATATGCATGTTTGGATTAGTTTTTATTACATGACACTCTAGCCGGAGAATACAGGCCAAATAAAACTAAAAACATAGCGAAAGGCTTTCTGATTGATTATTGTCGGTTTTTAATGTTTTTTCAGATTTTCCAATTGCACGTCTAGGTTATTTGGCTTAAAAGGTCCCTCTTTGGGACACCCGTCGTATCTCATTGTATTAACGCAGGTACTAAAAAGACAGCATTTGTTGCTTAAAAAGCCTACACAAAAGTAGGTCAAAAGTTAATGAGGCATAATAGTGTTTGTTTGTGTGCTAATGAAGGTTAACAGTGTAGGTTTATGGTTTTATGATGCTACAGCATTCACATTGAACCAAAACATCGAAGGACTATGTCCTTCCTTTGCACAGAGTGAGCCAAATTATATCCAGATCAAACATAAAATGAAATGGTGTAGTTTTGGCTCAACTTGAAACATCATAATGTTTGTAAAATTGCTGTGCACAGACAATAGTGTCAGAATGTTATGGTTTCCCCATATCAGTATTTTAATGTGATTAGGAGTTGAGGGGCAGGTAGTATGACCACAACACTATATGCATGAATCATATTTTGAACAAATCCTATTGAGAATTTATACCACTCAGTTGTTAATATATAATGTAAAAATATTTCTTCAGTTTTTCTGCACATTTTATTTTATCAACTTCTCTATCAACTGCTAATTTCTATGTACAAAGTAACTCTGTTTATTTCTTATGGATTCTTACTCTTGTATATTTTATCTCAATTCAGGCGAAATATTTTTTTTTTAAACACAACATTGGCTCGGGTAGCGATCCAGCATGGTGTTGACTTCTTTTTCAGCCTGTCGAAGTTTCATGAATGATTAAAAGCGTTGGGCCCAGACCGGCTCATAAATAAACAGCAGGCAACAGGACTGAGCAGGCTTCTCATGGACAGGGGGAGCTGACAGACTGCCTTTCACATCATACCACTCATTGCTAGTTAATCCACTGAATAACATTTTTCGTGGAGATGGTGGTAAAATAAAATAATCATGCATATGAACTACCACTGGAGAGAATTTGTTAAAATGTAGGCCCCCCAAGAAAAGAAAACTACTTCTGATATGAAGACCGTTTTCTCTCTCTCTCTCTGCAAAACAACAAATAAGCCAACTTAAAGGCGTGTGTGTTTCTGATAGCTTTGTGATGCCATTCATTGCCGTCTAGTTGAGTAAATGTCACCCACATGATGTCATCCACATGTGCAGCTGACAGAAATCCAGAAGAACGACCCAGATAATGGCCCCAGTTGGCTTCCAAATGCTGATTTCAAGAGTTCACTCAGTCCCAAAGTGAGTTGAAGGGTCACTGCATCCATTTGTGGCCTTTTCAGCTGCTCCAAATGAGAGCTGAGGTGCCACTGGGCAACAGTCCATCTCAGGGCCTCTGCATAATAAATGGTCTTCAACCATTCTGCTCATGCTGAACTTTTGGCTTCAGAATCACATTTCTGCCAATATTACCCCCCCAATGCAAATCTCTTTACCTACATGTCAAGAGCTAGCAAAATCACTGCCAATTCTAATCCGACTCTAGGGATAAAAATTGCTTGTTTATATTCTGAGTTGTAAATCCTGAAATACTACATCATAGTAATACATACTGAACTCTGGCTAAATTATACATTTACACTATCGGACACATTTGACAAAAAATGAAAATGTTGTTATCGTTGATTGCTTCAAAATATTAATTTAAAAAAGAATGCATGAAATATTGATTGATCAGAACCTTGCCATTTTTATGCAGTAACGTAGCAAATTAGTTTTTACTTGACTTACTTAAAGACCACAAATCTAAGTTATCAATTCAACACATTTTCTAGCTCAACTATGATGATAAATATTCATAATGCTTGCTGTCTTGGATAAGATGAAGGATGTTTGTCACTGAATGAATTTGGCTCTCTCTCATGCTGGGGAAAAACCAACAACCTAAAATGCAATATACAGCAGTAAAAATTATGTGATGACGACAAGGTTCTATAGTCTTTTCTCTTTTTTGTCACTGAAAAATGTCACATGACACTCTTCTTTTCTTCCTCTGATTTACCGTATCACTCTAACCAGATTTGTGACACAAATTGGCATATTATGACAATGACCACAAGGGTTAAATGTTGTTCGCTAAGCACTGACTGGTTTCCCTTACTTTTGAACCCTCCCTATTCTCACCCTTTTCTCTTTTCAGCCCATTATGTCATGGCCCCAAACCTGCTTAACACATTTCTAAATGACACTTAGTGCAAGTCTGCAAAAGAAACCTTGAGTTGTGGGTTTTCCTCGCCTAATGTGGCATCTTTTGCTGTGCAATAGAGTGAAGGGGGAAAGGTGGGGCCTTTGGGGACAATGGTGGTTTGTCTTGGGAATGGCAGGGAAGGGGTCAAGAATCAGAATGCGAGGGACATTACCAGGGAGCAGATTGATACAGAACCATTGATTCCCGACTTCTTTTATACTTTCCTCCTGGACATGATCTGCATTGCAAATAGAGGTGCTGTCGCATTGGCCTTTTTTGGAGTCAGAAAGGATGGGGGTGGATGGAGGGAGGACAAGGTTGAGCGGGGAGATTCAGGTTCCCACAACACACTGGCCTTCTAGACTCCATAAACCCACACACCCTCCCCAAAATACTACACCCCTCCTTCTTGTCAAGCTCCAGCCCTTGTCTCAGGATCCCACCACAGCTGCTGATGCAGTCTCCCAGGACTTGCCCTCACTACTGGGGAAAAGCACAACAGGCTCATTGTTGAACAGGATGGAGGCATTGGTTATTGCTGCTCCTAGGTGTATAGTAGTATTACCCTGTAACAAGCCCCATAAGGTTGCAAGAGGCACTGCTCATCAATGTGGGGAAATTGAGTACTCATCTGTACTAATGAGACTGCTCCTTTTTGGCCCCTGTGACACAACATGCTTCAAGTGATCAAGTCGCTCTAACTCCTATTTAATGTGTGAGAGTGGTGTCAAATTATTCAATCACCACAGTGAGGCTAATCTGAATGTAAAACCTTAAGTTTTGTGGAGGACTCCAAATAAAATACCAACTATTTGGTATATGTGGAAAGATCAGGCAAGTAATATATATATTTTTTGGCTGATTAATTAATTGACCATTTTTTGTTACCTATATTTGATGCCCATACTTCATTTTGTAATTGTGTTAATTATAGATCCCCTATTAAAAAGACACTGTAGTGTCTACATAATGTAAACATTTTGTTAACAAACTTTAACTAGGACAAGGGAAATATACAATAGTGTTAAGTTAAATTAAATGTGTATGCAAATATGTTGACTATGATTATCAGCACAATCTGTGTACACAGCTAATAATGTTCCATCACCTCAAAGAATTGTAGAAGCCATATGCAAATGTCTTGCATGTCCTCCAATTATAGGCACTCACGTTGCCACTGGCCACCACTGAGCAATTAGCTTCCCTCCCTGTTCAGCTGTTTAGTCGCGTTGGTTTGAAGGCAAGTTGGTATTGAAAATTCAACAAGCAGCAGGGTTCCCACTGGATTCATTACAAATTCATTTGGTATGATGCAAACATTTTTCCCGGCTCACTTTTCTAAATTAGATTTTGAGAAAATTAAGTTGTTACCCAACAGGCTTCATGGTTGCCAAAAATCAGGGACAATCTTACAATAAATGTCTATGTGCACTTGTGTCTGCACCTGTCTGAGCTTTAAAATGAAATTCATTGGAAGGCATCTCATTGATGAGCCCCATGAAGACACCACCGTCCCTATCCTCTTCATTTAATGTCTCTATTGACCATGCATGTCTCTTTAATATATTCTCTTCTTCATTTTTTCCCACATTGAGAAGCACAGAAAGTCCGTTAAATTTACTTTGCCATGGAAGAAGTAGATTCAACAGCCTTACTATAATGCCGCCTGGGTTTGTCATTGAGGGCCCTGGCTTTGATTTAGAGTCTCTGGCCTCAAGACATGCTTCCTCAGTCTCTGGTGTTTGCCATCCTAATCAGCCGTATTGTCTCAGCGATGACCCAACTCTAACCCCGGGACCGCCGACTTCAAGGCTGCTGCCTTGGATGGCAAGGCGGTGTTTGCGGCAATCCCTGATCTAAATTCATTAACCCTCCCACAAACACTTTCCCAAGGTTTGTTTCCAGGGCTGGGCACAGCATCTGAAGCAGTACTAGACAAGTAGTCTTGAAGCCGTCAATAGAAATCCTTGTGGTTATATAATTGGAGAAGTGCCGAGGACGGATAGCACAAAAATCAATAATTAAAGAATTACAGCGCAGGGGATTCACGTGCAAAAACTACTGGCAATTACAATGTCTGATGTAGTTATTTTGTATGATGTTTGTCTCTTGTTGCATTGTTATATGGATTTTAAACTTCACAATGCATTTAAGAACAAGAGAGTAAACCAAAAAATAGACCCCCGATTAGGCAGTAGATATCATTTCTTGTATTTTGTTTTTTGAAATTCTACTATTTTGGGATATTTTAAGAATATACCATATTATATTAATATAAACTATTTTTCAAAAAACAAGAAATTACAATTCGGTTCTGTTTTGTTCCCCATAATGTTTTCATCAAGCGCTTTACAACGGGCACAGGCAAACCTCAATCATATGATATTGATTTTCTTTCTCATCCCATATTTAAATGAGCAGGTGTTTTTAGTGTATCCTAATCGAGAAAATATATAGGAGGCCTCAGATTTAAACGTATGAATTTGAATTCATAAAATTTAAGTTTGATGTTGCATGAGTAAATGTCTTTAGAAAGGAAAACTACATGTTGACCACAGATGGATAGCGATACAGATGTATAAAGACGAGCGGATCTAATCAGGTGGTGGTGTCATGCAGAGTGGCATGAGATATGAGTGGCACTCCAACTAAGAGTCACATTATAACAGCTCTCTGGGGCACTGCGAGTATCGCAGTGGCTCATAAAAAATGTCTTGTTTCTTAGTCTTTGGGGAACTATATGGGGGAGCCAGAGAAGCCCTGCACCCCTTTTAAGGCTTGTTGGGGGCTTTGACAGAAGCTGTAAATTTAATCCATGGACCTGCTGGGATGCAGAGGAGGTGAGCAGCGGGAAAGCCGTTCCTACTTCAAGGACCTTGGCTGACTCTGGGATAGCTGCCAGAAATCTTTAAACATGATGACAAATTCATTTTGCCCAGCTGCACCCAAAGTCCAATGCAGAAATAAAGCGTGAGATACCTCTTGCAAACAAAATTTGCAAATAATAGTCTGGCAATTCTAGGTCGGAGAATATATTAGGGGCATAATTTATTCTTGCTTGAGAACCGCTTGGTGAAGTGTTTCTAACTTCCATGATATTGTGCCACCAAAGTGTTGGATGAATGTGTGGCCTTTGGCAATGTGTGGGTCCGTCTTGCTTGAGAGGCATTTTGATTTAACTTGATTATATGGAGAGACTAACTGTGCTGAGGTGGCAAAGGGATTTTTACAGCTACGAGAAGAGTGAATTGCAAAAGCAGCACTGTTGTGGCTGGAGGCCTGCTTGAAGAGCAGTTTATGAATATGTTTGTATCTGAGTTTTTGCCCTCCCCTTAATGTCAGAGCCATGCTAATCGCTTGGTGCTCTGACATCTGGAACCCCCCTGGTGAAGGAGAAATTACACTAGCTTTCTTTGGATTTTTGAAGTGGTCACACCTCATCTAAGAGTCAGGATAACCGTTAGAATGGAGGCGAGTTTATTTTTCTGTCTCTCATGCGGCAACATGGTTAACCATTAGAAGGATGCCATCTTTGGTATTTTGAAATATCAGTTATTGGTTAATATGATTATGAATGACTTTTTACTTGTAATTTCGTCCAATAACTGTGAGTGTCTGAGATTATTTCTGAATCACATGATAGCATTGCCTGACAGAAGTGTTAGAATGTAATCTGAATAATATATGTATTTTCCATTGCATTCTTCATAAGACTTTGGCACTCAGTCCTTCTTTCTAAGCTTTCAATCACTGTACCCCGGGGGGTTATGGATACCTGCTCTTTGAAGCAAAAAGAAGCAAGCAGAGGATAGCCGGGACATATCTCCAAATACAATGTGTGACGCACAGTGGAAGTGACCATTATTTCAAGGCTGCACACATAAACCCTAGCTATAAAACAGAATCTATCAGCTTTTTGGGGTTATTTTCAAGTGTAGCATTATTCTTCTGTCTTAAAGGTCCCCTATAATGCAACAAACATTGGCATTTATTCTAACGTGCTTGTTTTAAAAATTGTTTACAGGAAAAAGCTTTCCGCAAAACTCTAGGATTGATTTTGATCTAGTTGCCTAGAGTTAATTCACTCATTGAAAAGCAGATTTTGAGCAAAGAAAGTTTGATCAGCCCTGATCTAGAGACTGTTTTTTTTATGTTGATGCTCCTGAAATGAGCTCCTTAACATGTGCAGTAATTTAGTTTTTACACAACCAAATGACTGACGTCATCTTATCTCATAAATCTGAACTCCCAAACAGAGGGAACATCTTTAACCCACACTTTAACCTTTAACATGTCTCCAATTTAGCAAACAATAGGATTTCTTGCATAAAGCACGCTTCAGTGATATTTCTGTATGCTGGAGCCTCTCTCTTCCTCTTGGTAAAACCAGGAAGCCAAAGAACAGGAGATAAGCAGCTTCCCCAGCAAGAGCGCGTATTTAGGATGCCTTCCTGTATGCACTACAAGTACAAAATAATTTATCTTTAACGTAGTAGCAAAATAACATGGCCTAATTTTCATGTATATAAAAACTATAATTGAAGTGTTACAAACTTATAGCTTTTTAATCTTGTCATCAAAATGTGAACCAGTGAAACAGCTCACAAGTCCTTTGAAACACACTGCTTCTTAGTTGCAGAAACTAAAACTCAGCATTATATTTTACAGATTTTCAGACTCAGATTGAACTAACAATAGGAACAGAAATATTTTCAGATCCAAATTTCCTTTCTTAGAAACTAATTGTTTCCTCGATTTGATACAGAGACTATCCTGCATTGCCTGGGCACTTCAAACAGCAGTGCTATAGTTTGGAACGATAAAGTATCCTCTTTATTCATCTTGCATCAAGCACATACTCGATCAAACGTCCAACTCTTCAAACAAGGTGTCACCTGCAGCTGTCTAGTCAGATGTCATGTGAAGAGGACTTGACTATAAGAGGTTTGTTGATGGTGCTTGGCTATCACCTACTCAACTGTTACCTCACTTTAATTTATAAAAACAAGCTAAATAAAATCAGACTTTTAGAAACGATGGTTCTCAAAATATACCAATATAATGCTTCTGCATGGCAGAACCCAAGGTGGCAAAAGTGGACACAAATTAAGAGTGTAGAAAAAGATTCAGAGGGACAAACAACTTGCTACAACCCTAACTTATGACTTGCCATTATTTTTCTTGAACCAGAAATGCTCACATATACTCTGCGTTAACTGCAAGACTCAGACAGAAGACAGTGCGTGGCCTCACATGGGTCCGGGAAGCCTGCGTCCAATTTACTGCAGGTCCCTGTGAAGAGAGGAGTTGTGTTGGTTTTGGCACTTTATTGCAGTCCCCACAAACAAATGTGGTTATTTCTTCTAGCTGATATGTTGGCTCACTGGATAACTAGGGGAGAAGAGAGAATGAAGAAGAGGAAAGGGGAAGGCAAAAGGAGAATGAAGAAAAACAACCTCAGGGATGCAGGGAGATATTGTATGCATGTGCGCTCAAGCTCAAGGTTTGTGGCCAGCTGCTTAAGGATTTTTCCGGGGAGTCAAGATTATCCACAGAGTCAATAGAGTGGGGGAAAGGGGTGAATCTTGCCAACCTCTGCCAGTGCAACTCAATTCTACTGGGCATAGACACTGTCCGCTTTGTTTTTCTTCCCCTTTTTTATACCGAGCTGACGAGAAACCTATTATAAGTTATCTAATATGCACTAGAAAGTGTCACAGCCTAGAAATGTACTAAAACTGTACAAAGAGTTGTCAAATTAGAATTGTATTATGATATAGTTTGTATGAAGCGTTCCTGAAACTCCATCAGATAAAGGTTGCCATATGTTGAACTCTGACATTTACATAACTTTTTTAAATATTTGAGGTTAGTTGATATGCACAATTAGAGTGAGCTGTAGATGAGAAAGAACATTTACTCTTCCTGGCTGCATGTAGCGTGGAATGGGGACTGTTGCCAAGGTCACCGCTCTGCATTTTCACGGACATGGTTGTCAAAAGCTGAAAGGGCTGAACCCCTGGAAACACCTCGTGGCAAGCTCGTCCTTTCTGCATGCGCTAAAACTGCTGAAGGCAAAAGAGAAACAGAAAGGACAAGAGGGACTGAGAGACTGCGGCGATTTGCGGGAGACAAGTACACTGTGAAGGCAGTCTGCTTTTTAGCGATACCAAACTGCACCACACCGTCACACTTTGCGTAATTGTGAGGGACAGCCTTGCGGGCACCTCTGAGCCAGAGTTTGGGGCAAAGTAAAACCCCTCCTCCAAGTTTTCTCTGTCATAGCTGCACAGAGGCCTTGACGCCAAAACCAGTTATATCTACAGTAGCGAAACCACCAACACAGTTAAATTTGAAACTCTAGTCCAGTGCTCCACCTTTTTCCTAACAAAATAAGACACATTCCAAAAGTCTGGATTCAGACCTCGTTTGCTAAAGATTTCTGTCACCTCCTTGCATTGTATATTGGCCGTCCTTTTAGACTGCTTTTAAATGGCTCTGTCAGACAGGAATTTAGATTGGAGTCCAACGTGACCTTTACTAGGGGTCAGTGGTTGTATCCATTTGGTGCTTTTGTTGGCACACCTGTGTGAGAGGACCCGATGGAAGTACAAGCTCTTGTTTCAGGTCTTGTTTTTTTTTGCCAGAGACAATAATTGACTATCCTGTTGCACTGCATTGGGAAACTGAAAGGAAATATCTGCGTGTAATATTGCATTATCACAAATCACTACTTAATGGAAAGTTTTACATAGTACTATGAGAGTTTTGTCATTTAAATTTTGTGGTGGATATGGCTCCACACACTTAACTATTACAATTGATGGTTTGGCAATGAAGTGATGCATAGGAGAGCGAGTGAAATTCAAACAGTGTTTCTCATCTGTCCTAAGCATGGATAATGCATTTCACATGCAGAAATGTAACACATTTCATTGAAATAACACTTTTTGACCACGAATAAAGGATCCACACAGTTGGATTAATTTGTCTTCATGGGTGTTCCTGCATGCTTTGTGGAGTCTTGAATCATCTTGTGGCACCCCTGAAATGCACTTTCATTGTGATGACCAATCCTCCCAAACTGTATTGTAATTCAAAATGAAAAAAGAACATTGTACGTATTGTATTTTTTTTTATATACAAATCCTGACCCGAATACAGAGTCACTGCTATGTAAGTACATATTTCGTACCTAATCTTAGCTATGACCCATAAGCAGATGTTACCTGCACAAACAAACACAGTTGAGTGAGAAAGACCACACTCAACCACTAAGTATTGTATTTCAGCAAAGAACTCTGGGAAATCTGAAAATAGCCCAGAGGCTCCTTGTGTTATTGTAGGGATAGTAGAGGATGATGCAGAAACCATTTGGAAGCCACAGCGGGATGGTGCTGGACCAGGCTTTGTTTGGATAAATACGCTGCGAGATTATGTGGTTTGCCAAAATATAGCCACTTGTTTTTGCTTGTTAAAACACTGGGGATGTTTTTCCTTGAAATTGTGAATACTTTTTTCACTTTAAAAAGCACATTGTAGAAATATCCTGGTTAATGACTGATGTCCAACCAGCAGTTTAACCTATTGGAAACAATAAAAGATAAGAGAGAAAAGTATTACTAGAAAGACAAAATAAAAAACTCAAATAAAGTAGAAGAATACTTGACAAACAATGTTTGCTTTTGGGGTTTAAAGTATGGGTGTTAATATTTCTCCTCCTGTAAACAAACCATTGGGAATATGTCTATCATATATAACCTCCCCTTCTGTGCAGAAACGGTACAGTACTTGCAAGGCCTGGTCCTTTGAAGAACCTAAATAATAGCGTTCACTGCACTCTGAAAACAATGGTCATAAAGAAAAAGATCTGTAATGCGAAAGATGAGCAGGGCCAACTATAGAGGATTACATCCATAAATCAACAAGATTTCACCTGGCACCTGCCTTTCTCCTTAAATTGAAGCTGGTCGAAAAAAAGAAACTGCTGATTGTCCTTTCCGGTCTTCTTTTTAGAAAGCATTGAAGTGAAACCACTGGGCTTTCAAGATGTTTTCCTGCTTATTCTTACCGTCCGTTCATCTCTTACTGGTCCCCAGTGATTAATCAAAGTGCCCTGTCATCAAACACTGATCCTCAAACAATTTGCCATCCAACTGAAGGGCAATTGCGTGTGTCATGGGATCTATCACATTGAATAAGAAAGACACAAAGCACCTAGAAACCATATGCTTTACATGTTAATGTAAAACAGACAGCCACACACCCAGAAAGTGGTACTTCAAAGCTAGCCAGAGCCACATCTGACAAAGCTGCACTTGTACATGATAAAAGCATAATAAACACAAGAGCACTCAGAAGCAGACCTCTGCAAGGGCTTAAACATTTGTCACATGTAAAAATAATGAGTGAATAGTTCATTTCTAAAAGAACATCCAAATTCAAATGTATTTTGGTTTCAATAGAAAACAATGTAACGATAATTTATGATACATTAATTCATTTATTTTCTAAACCACTTATCCTTACAAGCATCAGAGGGGGTGCTGGATCATATCCCAGCTACAGTCACCAGGCAGGGGACTCCCTGAATCCGTGGCCAGCCAATCACAGGGCACAAGGAGATGGACAATCATTCACCCTCACACTCATACTAAGGGGCAATTTAGAGTTTTTAATCAGCCTACCCTGCTTGATTTTGCGAAGTGGGAGGAAACCAGAGTACCCGGAGAAAACCTATGTAATCCCGGGGAGAACATGTAAACTCCACACAGTGATATACGACCTTAGATCGAACCCTCAACCCCAGAACTGTGAGGGTGATGCGCTAACCACTCGGCCGATATGATACAAGCACTTCAAATTTTAAACATTGAATTACCCTTCGTATATTTAATAAAAATCAGATGTGGAGCTTGAACTTAATTTGACATTGCCTAATTTGACCCATTTTAGCACAGCAGTAAACATTTTATATTTTTATTTGTTTTTCTTTTATAGCCAGCAGCATAAATATTCCAAAAATAATATTTCACCCAAGGTAAAACTTATACCCAATATATATAGGTATATATATTTATAGACAACCGCTACTGCATATATGTCAGTGGTGTTCAGCCTCGTGTTTTTGTATGTTGTTATGGTTCAGTGCAGTGACATTAGAATATTGGTTTTTTGGGGCTTAAAATAGCCACTTTGTGGTAGGTACTTGGACACATACTCCTATAATTTATCTGGGATCCCTCCTTGTAATATGAGAATATGACACAGTGTATTGACTAAATCAACGACAACCTTCGTCTTAAAGCCAAGCATACATGCTGCGGTGGTGCGTCTCACCAAACTTCTCTGATGAAAACTAAACACTATGCCAATATGGCACAGGAGAAAGAACAACATATTTTTTCTCCACGGACAAGGAAAGCTATTTTAGAAAAGAAGAAAATAGTTGGGCTTCTGTTAAACCTTTCCGATTTAGGTCTGTTATTTGAGTGATGACACCTATAATCTGCAGGCATAATTGTTCTGCTTCATTTCCTGTTTTGCATTTTAGAAATGCAAATATTGATGTAACATTTTCTAAATCTTTAAAGACAGCAGTTTGATGATTCCTGCAAAAATGGCACAATGTTTTCATGAATATAAACCTTCACTGCACACGGTATGGTATTTAATGGTCACTGCATTTCGTCAACTACCTAACTACGTTGTGATGATGTTGAACGTGTTCCAGAAAACATTGTGGTCACCTCGACTGTGAATACTGGTGTGGGGACAGGGTAGTAGTTGTGAAATGTAAAATGGTCTTAACAAAGGCAGGAAATGGCTTGGAATAATCTCCCGTACAAGCATTGGCTGTGAATGTAAACACTATGATTGAAAAGAAAAACCCAAAGAAATTCTTTAAGGGCAAAATAAAAGAAATTTAAAGAAAAACACTTTCCCTCATGAATTGTATGAGTTACCCTGTAGTTGAATTATAGATCCACTTCAGTATCTTTGTCCATATGATTGACAGGCACAAATTCAGACCCTATGCCTCAACCATGAATGTGAAAAGAAATCATGAAACGCACGGCATCATCTACTATTCCCAGGTTGTCTTTTTTTCTCAGTCCTAATGATAGCTAGTGAAACTGCATTTTTAACCATAGTTTGTGAGATGCAGTCAAATTGTATTTCATTATTGCAGCTCCCGTTGAGAAATGTTCTTACTTTTGTTTATTGTCAGTCAACATGTTTGAGCATGGTTTACCTTTCTCAACTATTTACTTACTTCAAAGTGCCCTTTGTTGCTGAAGTAACTTGTACTTGCAAATTGTAATCTCTTGGTTAACCTTGCTGATATTCCTAGTGAAAGAATCTGACCTTGAACTAGGTAAAGATGATTATTGCACCATAAAAAAAGAAAAACAAGAATTATATATCTATATATGTATATATCTATATATATTCATATGCACAAGCATGACTGCACCTCATTGACCAATTAAAAGTTCTATTGGCAAAGTAAAGGGGCAGTTATGCATTTATATGAAAGGCATTTTTTTCTGGACTGGTACTGTCACTGGGACCGCAATTCTCTCTCACTGCTTCAAAAACTGAAAATTTACATTCATTTAGAGAAGTCATAGTGCTCGGTGGTGGACAGTGGTGTTTTCTTTTTTTAGCAAGAGCGAGGAGACTTAATTACCTCTGTTTTAGTGTGCAAAGCTCCATTCATCAAGTGACAAGGGAAATATACTGACAATTTTCTAAAGGCTTATTCAAAGCAGCAACGTCCGTAGTCCAATACTCGATGGCATAGTCCAATTTGGGTTTTTTGTTTATTTCTTTTGTGTGTGTGTATAGCTGTGTCCCAGTGTGTAATACGGAAGTCCATATGGTCTATTTGGTGGATTTGAAAACCAAAAAAAAGTGTACATGGACTACTGACATTGCATGAAGGAAAACTGATACATGTTAAATATGAACAAAGAAATCAGATTTTTTTTCATCTAGTGTGAGCCTTGTAATTCCCTTATTTAACAACAAATAAATACCCAAAGTTGTTCTCAAAACAGGAAGATGATAGTTTCCGATGTAGTTATCAGTCTAGCATCAACTTAGCACTCACAAGACAAACCCTTTCTTCTGCAAATTATCTTCTCCTTTGACATATCATGTTGCATCAGTTCAAACTTAATGTTCACTTTGTATTTCAAATTGCTATCAAGATAGTCCATTCGCACACAGTCTCATGAGGAAAAAAAAGATCATTTCAGTAAAACAAAGAAAATCAGTCCCTTCATTATAGTGCGAGATGAAAGAATTAACAGCAACAAAAATCACGATTGATCAACTCCCTTACATTTACAGAAACACGCACTGAATAAATTGCCGCTTTATCATTGTTGAAAATACACACAAGATATGTATTCATCATTTTTTTTTGGGGGGGGGGTCATTTTATTTTTAAATGAAATTTAAAAAGTGTATGTGTACATTTTGAATAATATCTTGTGTTCCTCATCAATCTACAGAATTTTTCATATTCATTTTTTTAATTTATTATTTAATTCTTACCAGAATCAGTGTTAATTTACTGAGTCTGGTAGCTCATAATTTAGATTGTAGGGAGTAAAAATTCAGCAGTGCTGCAATTAAAAAATATTCAGTACTGGCACCCAATTTCACTACCTCGCTAATGTTTGTATTATTCAAATTTAGCTATGGATCCTATTTCCTCGAAATCATTATGAATCCTCACTTCTCTACAACTTTGAGTCAAGCGTGAGCATAGTTCGAGGCGATGTGTTCCATTGGGTTTAAATAAAATTAAAGTTTTAGAAATTGGCTCATGCCAATCAATGTGCTGGGTTAGGGGTGAGCGGTAGTTGGGGAAGGGAGGGAGAATACGGGGAGAGATGCAAGAAGAGACTTTAATGAGGGCAAGAGTGCAGTAGGGATAAACTGCAGCGATGACTAGAGTGACAGTGATTGAGGGGAGAAGGAGGGAGAAGCAGCCCATTTCAAGCTCAACAAACTCTGCCATAGCAATTGTCTCTTTACAAACTGCCATTCTACCTGATGTCTTTCCTTATTACTCCTTCATCAAGCGCTCCATCTACCTATTTTTCTTTCCTCACGTCTTCCGCCGATGCATTTCCCCCCTACATCCCCCCCTTTTCTGTATTTAGATTTGGGCAGATTTAAACTTCCCTTCTATCCCCCACCCAGCTATGAATCAAATGGAGCCTCGGGACCCAGAGGCTGCCAGGGCCTCCTGATGACTCCCAGCCCGACCATAACAAGTAGCTGACAACTCTATTTACATAAGACCAGCAGGCAGAGTGAACAGGTCAGTCTAAATTACACACTCACAGAACCACACATACTTATAAACACGCATCCAGAGTGCAAAAAATATGTCACAATACTGTTTGTGTATTTATGAATGAATGATTTTCTACAAATGAATACAGATGCACATGCAATGTGTTTTATGGCCTTAGGGCACAGAGCCAAGCATTTTTTTTAGTTTTTCCACATGAGTGGTGTGGGTGGAGGGACCCAGGGGATGTGGGGGACTTTAGACCTCTATATCCGCTCTAGTCATACGTCTCTCATCATGCGTTACCTAGAAGGCTAAATGAAGGATATAGTCGCCGAATGATATTTGAGGTGAATTTACCTTTTTGACCTTTCTTGTGGCCCCAAAACTCTGACCACTCCTGCGTATATAATACATTTCCTTCATTCAAATGACACTCACTTAAATCTTGAAATGTATTTTCTATTCTGTAGCCGTTATTTAAATAAATGATAGATTCAAGTTTGGCTGTGGTTGCGAACACTATTGTTTAGGAGAGTAGCAGTTTATTTACGCCAGTGGATAGCTTCAGAGGTGAGCGAGAGCTTGTATACTATCTCCCCTCAACTGACAGCTGTGGTGAATGTTTATGAAATAAACATGGACCTGATGCAATGCTCAGAACCTTGCACTGCAGTGGCCTTGGAAGCCTCCTTTATCCCCACACCTCCCCCTTTCCACTCTTTTATTCATTCTGTCTCTGTGCAATACATCCAGACACAACACATTCACTGGAACTGTTGATACCGAGGTGCTCATAGGCCTAATGGGGTCAAACAGACTGTAAATCCATTGTAAACCCTTCGTCTCCGAGATGTCTCCTCGGGGATGGTTAACCACTAAAGTTGCTCACACAGTTCTCTCCATGCAACTTTACTGCTCTTGTGTCCAATGGCACTTTGACTAAAATGTCAACGGATGAACTTTAGAGATTCCAATGTTGCAAACGATTATAACAGCAACTAACAATTGCTACTGAATACAAAGCATGACAAACTGTGTTTATCACTTTGACACTGACTGAAAATGTGGGCAATGCCTTACAATGTTAAATAGCGGTGCAGGCTGCAATGCCTTCTGTAAGTTAGAAATGAGGTTTCTCCTTGTGTGGATTTTAAGTATATTGGGGATTTGTTCATAAGTGACGAAAGAATGGCAATCAACAGCCGGATTGGTGTGGTCTCCTTAGCTATATGGGGTCTGTATCAGTAACACAGATGATATGTTCATTGTAATATAACTATATATTTAGTTTCAAACTTTAAAAGAATGCTACAATTATCAAATAGATCTATAACGATAAAGAAAAAAAAAACAAGCTACTATTGTTCCATGACTTCGAGGCACAAATACTCACAATAATCCATAGCGTTGACTGATTGCCTGAGCAGATTGTCTGCTCCTTGGGAAAACAAGTCTCGGTCACTATGCAGTATTGGACTCAGCGCACCATTATTCCTACAAACGACCGGAAAGAAAAGACACGTGCTGTACTAACTACTCCCTGGACAGGAGGCTGTCATCCTGGCGGTGACAAACGAATTACATTAGTTGCTTGCCCTGGCGGCAAGTGAGACAGAAAGACCTAGTATTCTTTTGAACTGTGTGTTAATTTAAGCCAGTAGAACTTTTCCCATTATAAAAAAAGTTGGATGTCAAAATGGCTCTCTTCTAATATTTATTTGGAATTAATAGGTTCAGCTTGTGTGTTAATATTTAAAATTACTGATGTTTTAATTGAAGCATTTCACTGACTAATAATAGTTAATACTGTAAACATTTGTAAGCGTATATACACACAAATAATTAATATAGCCCCTTTCCCCATTTGTCTTATTATATTCAAAATTATCTTTTTGAACTGCCTTCCGAGTAACAGCATGTTGGAAAATAAATATGTATTATATTATCACCACTCAGCTGAAATTCAGAGCATGGCATGGAATGATATGCAATATCAACTTACAATCAATCATATTGACATATCTACAAGACTGTACCTTAAAAGAACCCAGGAATAACAGCATAAGGCCATTTTACAGACAGAGTATTGCATCATGATCAGTTTTAAATATGAACAATGACAGCAGCCAGATGATTACTCAGTTACTATACTCACTGTTCCTAGATGGCGTCAGGATTGTTTGTCTTTCAGAGGAACTTCAGGATCAGAGTGTAGTTGAGGCTATTTTAGCAACAGATTGTTAGTTGAATTAAGGGTGCCCTTATTCAAAACAGGATTGCCATAATCATGTTTTAGTTTATAATATTTGGATTACAATTTACAAAGTATAGGGTATAAGGTACATATTCAACCTGTAACAGGTATGTTGAATGAAGCTTCAGTTATTATTTTATTGTAAATTGAACCTTAGTTTAATTAGGAATGGTTCAATGTTTCATGCGAAATCTATTGTGGTTCTTGAGCATTGATTGGAATGCAGCCGGCTCTTGCACCTCAACCTGGCTCTACTCCAATTAGTCTGTAAAATTTCCATATTTGTCCCTCATGCCCAATGAAGCATGCAAAGCAATATTTCTGGCAGATGTAAAACACACTTATTAGGAAGTAACCCTTTAAAAATGTCTGCATGCCGTTGGTGTTAGTACCTTGTTCAGAATTTTCAGCAATTAAATGCGGGTGAGATATAGTGTGATCTAACCAGTCCTTTTGTAATGAGAAAATACCATGTCCGACTGCAGGTTCTTTGCCAAAAGGCATATATTTCACTGAAGCGGGAATATTGGGCTGAGAAATAGTGAGGCAAAAGCATTACTCATTGCATGAAATGTGATGTTGATACGATGGCAGCGAGTTTGCCAGTTTTACACGTAGTGAGAATGTTTACATATCCTCTAATTGCATTATTTCTAGTGTGATCATGGTTAAGTCTGGCCAAAGCAAACAATGATGTAACTACTGCCATGAACTGGAAATATTTATATTGAAAAACATCTAACAGAGCAAAGTTATTTTAATTTTTTAATATGTAGTAAATGCTAATGACTGTGAGTCATAGCTTGCACAGTTTGTTTTTTTAAATTACACGACTAATATGAAACACCTTTCAGTGTTGTTTTCTACTTTTCTAAACTAAATAGTCTCTTGTTCATTATGACTTCACAGACTGACGACTGACTGACTTGATTTAGTTAGGGAACAAATGTAATTCTGGGAATTGACAGAAAAATATATTCCGTTACTCGAAGGCCAATATTTCATTTTTTAAGTCCATTCAGCTTTACATCCATAGTGTTACTAATGTTACTGGTTATTTAACAGCAGGAAGTCAGTTTGCACTTCTATTTGAGCGTATCCTTTCGGCATAAGTATAAACTATACGTATATAGCTCACGAAGGAAACTCAAAAGGAAATGTACAGTCTGAGATAAGCATTTGTACAAACCTTTCGAGTTTTCTTTTCCTTGCTTTCGTTTATTTAGAGGCATTCACATGTACTGCGGGGTCAAAAAACAGTCAACTGACAGTAGCGGATGTTTTGTCTTTGCCTCATTCCCAGACGTGTTTCCGCTTACATTAAAATGTGACAACAGCTTGGATATTATGTCAAAGTAAAAGAATGTAGCCAGCAATCACACTAAGTAAACAGGGACAGTGTTGTTTCTTTCACACCTGGTTCTGCCTTCTATAGTATTGTTTAAATATCCTGGGATAATTAACGCATTCACTGCCATTAACGATGATATATGACCATCGTTAACCTACATGTAGACTACTGGTCATGGATGAGTGTGCATTCAATATGCCAGTTTAATATGAAATCAATAATTTAAAAAAAATGTAAAGCTTAGACTAAAAAAATATCAATCATGTTAGAAAAGATATTCGCTATAGCCAGATATACCAGTACATACACTTTTATAGCATTGCCTTTTCTTCGACCAAAGGTCATCCTGCTTCATACATTGTTACCAATTCAACAGAAAGTAAGACATGGTGGTGAAACAGGTGAAGCTTATCATGCTCAGTGATTGATGTCAGATTGCCAGAACTACTTCACCTCTCACAATAGAGTGGATTTTGTGGCAGATGGAAAAATAAAATAAATCAGTATGAAAAGAAAAGTATTTCACTAGGACTTTTGATTTGCTTTCATTTAAATCCTGATAAGTACCCAGATCAGGCAGGATGGAGGGAGCAGTGGGGGGTGAAACTCTATCTGAGACACACCTGATTTTAACAGGTCAGCTGTCTTTTGAAAATGCATCTTCTTTTCATTAGCGGTCTTCAGGACATCACACCACGCCTTGCACGAAACTCACAATAAAGGAAGCAAGAACACAGGACCGGATTTGCTCATTTGACCCTGTTGTGCAATCACTCTTTTACATTTGTATACGCCTAAGCTCTACGAACCAAAGTGATGTTAGTCTACTATGGCCAGACCCGCCCTTCCGTGGGAAATTTCCCAAAGAGACAGGGATGCAACCAGATTCACTTTTTGCATCCATTGTTTGCAATATAATTTCCTTTGTTAAGGACCAGTGTTTGCGCTGAAGGGATTAAAATTTTAATATATTTTCGTTGCAATATTTAGTGTTGACATTTGATATGTTTCCTGTTTGTGCAGTGTTTTAGTCATATCATGGCACTTGACACTATTGCAAGCCTGGTCCTATAATGGCATGAGTGCACATGACAAAGAATTACAGAGTAAAGAAACAAGATATGTTGGACTGTGTGCTTGTCATCATGACAGCCTTCAGTTTGTTGTGGGCTGCAGCACGCTCGCTCTTGTTGGTTTGCATAAAACAGCTTTACTTGTCTAACATGTAACTATTTTTTTTGTATGGCCGAATATTTAACACATTTGTGCACAAGTTTGCTAAATATTTCTAATCCCAACAACTTTTTAACTACATTGCAGTCCTGCTGTAGATGGGTTTTACCATGGTATATATAATTACAGATTCAGTTTGACCACATTTAACACATTTAATGATAATGACATACTTCCACAGGTGTCCAACAGTATTGAACCAAATCTTATAGGTCAGGGAAACTGGGATGACTCTCCAACATCGACATTTTTATCTCATCTTAGATTCTACCTTATATTTAGCTTATGGTGTTTAAGAATGATAGTGTAAGAAATGTTGTCCTGTATGGATTTCTACCCACTCCCTGCCAAGTTACAGCATAAACATTTTTTCCCCCTATCTTTGAGAAGCCCACTTGGGAAATCTCGCAGAACCAGAATTTAATAATTTAAAAAGTAGAGAGCAATCAATACAAAAAAGAAATATATTTTCATAGTTAAGGGGGAGTGATTTTAAGAATGTTTCTTTAAATGCATCATTTTATATCTGTTAACAGTCATGCAGCTTTTATTTTTTAGAACTAAAGGCACACTGCATAAAATAAGGGACTATAGGGAAGTCACCTCTACTGCTCATGTAAAGAAAGTGCATACTAAGTCTCCCTGAGGAGAGAAGCTGGGGCTCACTTGGCTTTCTCAATTGCCATTGTAGTTTGCTGAAATCCTTGTGGGGCATTGCAGGCACGCTAAAGGGTTATAATATTTAATATGATTGTAACCCCGCCCTGGCTGTCTGCACATGCCCTGCATGTCATGTAGACACCTGGTCACACTAAAACGCACAGTACTGCTTTTCAGTAATATAGTAGTCAACAGGGACTTGTCTTAATGCTGCAGAGTCAATAGCAGGATGAAGGAAAGCAACCACACTTGACAGTGGTAAAATAGTTCAAATAAAGAAGAATTCAAATTGGTTTGGTAATAACACACCATACTTGGTGGATATCCCGTAGGAATTTGCGTTGGGAATAGTAAAGATTTATTTTAGAATAAGAGGGGAGAGTTAAATTCACCCCTGTTTTTGGATGTTGGTAACAAACTTAGAATAGTGGGTTTTGAGTGACAGATGTTATCCCAAATACAGAACAGGGTCTCTTGGCATTTTGTTTTCTCAAGCCCTGCAGCAATAGATCAATACTTAATTATGTTCTATTTTTTTTCACATTTGAGCTTTATTTCCATGTTTTTATTTAGCATACCTGAAAAACTGAAGTTATCCCGTAAATCATGCTGTCAATTAAAGAATGGCAAGTACTGCTTACTGCATTCAACTAAGCATACTGCAGCGCCAACAGCTAAATGTCAAATGATTGCCATAGCTGTCAAATACTGTATCTCATTACTGTGTCAAGCCAAAGTTCTATTTATGTCAAGTAGGAGACTGATTTCCTGCAAGGAAACATTTAGAACATATGATGACCATAAATTTATAAAAAGAAAAATACAACTCTACACTTCCCTCAAAAGCTGGTATTGTCAAAAATGTATGGGGTGGATAAAAAATAAACACTGAGGCATTTATTAACATCACGCCTAGGGGAAAGTCGGTCACAGGATATGGGTGAGGTAGAGTACCTAAGAAACTTGGGAAAATTTGGGTATTGTGTTCAGAGGAAGTGCTTATCGCTGAATTGCCCTGCAGGCCATTTCAAAAGAGCAACTGGCTAAGTTTTCCAATGTTTTGTTTGTGAATCAGAACATGTGGGAGAGCTTATATGTCATACCTATTTCTTATTTTTCTTGGTTTAACTTTCAAGAGAATAACAAGAGGACATGTACATATATTATTGTTAACAATGTCATTGTTCCTTAACAATATATATTTTCCAACACAAATTTAAATGTGTTATGCAGTTGCAAAAGTAAATCCAGTACAATAACGTACGGCATTTCTAACCACCACTGATAGCTATATTACATGTATACTGCTCGTGTTTTTGTCACCTAATGAAAGCGTAACTCGATTCAAGTGTGAAGCGATCAAGTTACTGTTTTTTTTATATTTCAAGATAGTCAGCAGCACTTTTATAGTTCATTCATCTTCCATACCGTGCATCCTCATAAGGGTTGCTGGAGACTAGACTACACCCTACACTGGTCGCCAGTCACTGGCTCTACCATTCACACTCACAATCATACTGCCATCAGCGGGAATGTAGCCCGCACCTGGCTGCACCAAAATCAGGCGAGTGAACCTCTACACCATCAGGTGGTCTCATTTATCATTTTCACCAGCCAATTTAAATATGAATTAACACCAGTCAACTCTATAGGAGTCAATTTGCTTAGGGATTTAATGTTCACAAATTTAATCCAATTAGAGCAACATATTTTCCTCTGACCTTACCGTCACCCACATTTCTTCCTATGAATGAGTTGTAGCACTTTATCACACTTCCTGTTGTGAATGTCATCATACACAAAGTGTAAATAAAACACAACGTTTTCGGTCTCCCTAATTCCTCTAGTGGGAATTCCTACTCATGAGTCTGGAAATTTGCAGCAGATTGCAGCTCTCCTGACAAGGGAATTGCTGTCAACTCTTGGAATGTTCCTGAAAAAATAAACAATGCAGAGGCTGCACTGTTATTCCCGACATTCCCTTCTTCATTTTAACCTACTCTGGTGGAATCCCTTTATGCATAAAACATTCACTACAGAGTCGGGAAGTAAATCACAGTCTTGTCTCCTCGAGGTGGGAGTTACTCTGTTGCGTCCCTCCGAGTGCCATATTTCAAATGGTCAGCAAAAACACATGTTGAGGGTATAGTCTAAGGAACAGAAGTCAGCTCCACATCATTTTTCTTTTTTTGTAATTCCGAGTGCACAACTTTAGTTTATTACTAGTTTCCTCTTGGCTACATAGTTTTCTTGCCCCACTTGAGTATTAATAAAATGCCGGCACAGTCTTGCACGTGTATAGCTACTTAAAAGAGTAGTGATTTATTATTCAAACTGTGGATAAATATTGAGTGTTGCTAAAGGAAAAGTTTTGTCACATCAATGCACAGTTTCTCCAAGTGATTTGCAGAGTAGTCTTTTTTTTATTGGACCAACATGTAGTAATTGTTCATAGAGTGTATGTTTATTGTCTGGCAGTTTGAATTACAAGCAAGCTTTTGGTATGGAGGGATAGCCTGGGTTGCCAATGTTGGAAGATATAAAACATACTCTGGTTTCATTCAATTGTTGAAGCAGGCAGTCAATTTATCAGGAAATCACTTACATCAGGGGAATTTGCATCTGGGGTTTGCTTTTGAATTCTGTCGTAGATGCAAAAGAGTCATGGTCTCTTACAAGACTTGACCTTCAAATTATATGCACAAAAATGATAGTTTTGTGGCAGGTTAATCAACAATAAACATCACCTTAAAATAAAATGCCAGTAAAAACACTGACTCTTTTGTGCAACTTAAATGGAAATAGAGAATATGTTCAAGTGCTGAAAGTAACATTTATCAGAAAATTGGTGTCACAGGAGCTGAATTGTAGTATTATGGCATGCTAAATGCAAAGATTTTCATTCAATTTGAAGTGGAAAAAATAGATTTCCTAGGCTTGATACATCAGCAAAATCACTATACTTGTGAATTGAGATATTTTTTTATTTTTATTTTTTGATGAAGACTTGGGGCATCCTCTTAGTTATTTGCTAAACATTTCTGGAAAGGAATTATAGCTGCTGGACTTCAAGGTCAAGTTGACATTCCCTGTCACCTCCTTTACTTGGCGTGAAACCAGCAATACATGCTGTTTAATGGAGTGACACAAGGCATCGCAGTAGGTAGGGCCAGACGGGTTTGATCATGACCATCGAGCCAGAAAGTTGGTGCTGAGAGGCAGAAGGCACACCAGGAGCCCTCCTCTATTTCAATGCGCCTACTGACAAGCTACATTTTGCTGATGGGAAGCTAATAAGGCCTGGCGGCAAGTGACCTCTGTCCAAGCCTGCTGACAGCCTCCAATACCAGCAGACGACCCTCTCCTCCACCACCCTGCTTGAGCCGTCAGGCGGCCCCTTCAAGGAAGACTATTTGTCTTTGCACATTGGAACAAATTTTGACTGTTGTTGTGGGAGGCTATTTCATGTGTCAGATTGACTTAATGACTCAAGCTATCTGACCACATAGAAGTGATGGCAGCGGTATGCTTGGAATGAGCTTTCATTTGGGCAGGAGGAGGAGTGTGTTTGTGGGTGTCTCGATTTTGTCTTACTCTTGGAGTCCTACAGGGAAACAATTGTTATTAATGCCATTAATTGAGATTAAGAGCCTAAAGATTAAATATCCTCAACAAGTAAGTAAAATAAGTCCCAATGAAGGAACAAGTGAGGTGGAAAAAATGCTTTTGACCAGGAAAACGAGACTGAAACAATCATTCAATCTCTAAAGTTCTGGAAAGAAAACCCTGATTGGATAAAGGTTGACTAGTGTGAATGAATGTAAACATCAGGGATCAGAACAACATTGTAGCAAGAAACCCTCGGTGGAAATGATTTCATCTCTTCCACTGATGCTTCTTGTCTGAACGTTGTCTTATCGTTCTCATTGTGGGAGATATGCAAACAAGCGCAGCAAAGCTTTTGGACTCCGGCAACAGCAAAGGAGGGATAATTGAGGAAGGCCACCCGAGAGAAACAAAGAGATTATTACTGCGAGAAACAACTTGGAGCGCAAGCCTTTAAAAGAGATTGACAGGAAAAACTCCATGTGGTTGCCCTCTGACTTAAGCTGACCATCATTAGTCCTCCCAGCACACATACAGGGGATGGGGTATTCTTAGTCTATATTGCGTATTTAGACCTCACTTTTATCCCCAATTGGTAAGAAATCTAGTGTATTTCCGTAAACTAGTACAATAAGATTTTTAACTTCATTTCATTTAATGCTATAAAGACAATGAAATTGTTGATGTTACAGTGTATCTTTATATCATTATTATGTCAGTAATTTATGATTATTTATGCAGTTTGGTTGAGGGCTTTATTCTACCTATGTAAATGAAACAATATAAAGACTGAAAGAGTAAGGAAAAGGCATTTTACAGACGTAAACCAAATCAATGGACTCAGTCAGTCCATCATCACTTTGCTCTTGCACTGGCATCCACAGGGATGTCTTTTCTCACGGTCTCCAGGAAAAGAAAATATACAAACTTTGTTATGAAGCAAGACCACCTAGTCAGAGTCACCTCTCACAATTTATGCAAAATAAACACCTGTAACACAACAACTGTCATGGAGGGAGCGGACAGCTGGACCAGTGTATACTCGGGATAATAAACACTGCTGATTGCCATTTTGCATAGGTGTTTAGGTCTTAATGCTGTTTTCTATTTGATTTGAATCTACGTTCAATTTATTTTTCTACTCACTGTATTGGAATTGCTCTTTCTAAAATTTAAGATTTTTACCAGTTAAAAACAGTGGATTTGAAATTAGGGGAAATGTCCAGAGTAATTGTCTCTCAATCCAAGAGTTTTGGGTTTAATCCCCTACCTTTATTATCATTTTGATGTATCCTTGAGCAATAAACAACATCCCAGTTGCTGTAGCAGATAAACAGTGTCAAAAGCAGAAATGTTCTCTATGCAAATGAATAACAATTTAGCATAACCTCTAACAAAAATGTTCAATAGCGTAGAATAAAAACTATTCAGTTTAACAGAGACACAAACAGACCCTAGTTAGTTTTAAACTGCAGCAATGCATTGATTTGACCTCAACTGAAAATAAACAAGTGATAAAACTCTTCTTGAGCTTTTCGGGTTGGAAATATTAACACAGTTTAGCTTTGTAATTCAAAAATCCGGGCTGGGCATATGTTGATATGAGCAGCATAGTTAGAAGAAGCTGTCCAAATAGGGAAAAAAAGCAAAGAAAACAAATGCTGAGGTAAGCGTTTAAAATATTTCGTGTTCATGGGAAAAATGTTCAACAAACTCTCACATTGCCATCTCAAATCCCAGAACACTGATACATTGTGCTGTAGCTGAAATAAAATGACATTTTATGCTTGAGTCAGTAAGTGTACAAATACTAGTAAAAAGACCACCTTATATGGGATGAAGAAAATTTACTACTCGTATCTATATTTGTGCATTTTATTAAAAGTTCAATACTACTCTCTCCTGCTTGGTAAACCTCACAAATGAGGAAGGAGTCGTTTTAGAGCAATTGCTGGCATCCATTCAAGTGAAATACTATATCTTGTTGCGAGATGATGGCTTTCCTGTTCCCTGTGCTTTGCAGCTCGTAAATTCAGAATACACTGCATGAAAATCCGTGCTGGCATACATTGACGTCCAGGGACATTCTTCTAGGGAGTTTTCCATACCAGAGCGTAACAAGCCTTAAGGTTCTGCTGGAGCCTTCCAAATCCCACATTGCCCGTCTGTGTGTTTTCAAGTGTATACATGCCGCACACATGCCCGAAGGAAGGATAGACTTTAGATATTTTCCAGCTTAAAAACATTGTCAACCAATGTCTGCTACTGCTCAAAACAAATAGGTTTTGTATCAGTTAGAAGGCTACATGTTTTTAGATTCCGGATTGTTGCACAGTAAAATAGAATGTTACAGTCATACTATTTGTATTATCAGTATTTTTTTCTCAGAAAGATTTAGCGTGGCTCAAGCGTCTTACAAATTCAAAAATCTGTCACTTAAGTGTGAGAAGGCAGTGCTTGGACTCGGTATGTTTTTTTTAAATAGGAAATGAGTAGCTCGCAATGCAGCTGTAGTGTGACAAGAGTGGCATTTTCAAATGGGGTATTAAAATGTGACAAAGTTGTAGATTCGCAGTACTGACTGTAAGGGAAAGTCCCTGCAAATGTATGAAATTGACCTTGACAGCTACTACCATGGTATATTTTTATTTTTTTGCTTTTCAACTTTAAATGAGCCTTTTCTAATATTTTAGACTGCAAAGGTGGATGCTCAAATTTGGAAACAACCATTGCTCAATTGCTACTAGTCCGTTATTTGTGGACGGAATGATAAATGATATATTTAAAATGTATATTCTACATTTGGCCCCAATTTTATTCCTCATTGTATTGGTCTCACAATTGAAGTAGTGTGATCAACACATTTGTTACACATTTGCATCATGAAACAGTAGCTTCAATGTGTTCTGCCAGTCTTTGTTCAAAATTGTGTTGGTCAATGCGTAACATTGGATTTGTGACATGTGAAGACAAAGCAAAGTGAAAACCACCCTGTGTTTGGATTTGCAACTAAATGCGTAATTGTAAAACATATAACATTAGAGCAATGTAGGCAAACTGAGTAAAAACACTAAGAAATAAATTGCCTGTAAATAAACTCACAGAATTTGTAAGGGATTAGTTTCACTTCGTTAGACCCCAGCTGCTTTGTGAGCTAAATGTTTCCTAAGCCACAAGAACTCATGTCTTTTGTTTTCTGTTGTTGTCATTAAATTCCCTTTACCCTCTGTGCTGTGACCAGTAAAATAACAAAAATACCGGGGTGGGGGAGAAAACAAATCAATTTCACCTTTCACTTCTTTGTGCATGTTGGGAGATTTTCAGCATTGGAAACCTAATTAAATTACCCTCAAAGGGATCGGACTGGAAGCTCGACCAGGGCACTCGGTGCACATCCAATGATTAGCGCATCGATTTATTAAAATTGGCCTGCTAACCAAGACAGGAGCCTTTTCCCGCTGGGGTCTTGTTTGCTCCTCACTGAGTTGGAGCCACAGTACTGGGGGAGATAATTAGGTAAGAACGAGCAAGCATTTCCAAGCTACAGTTTCAGCTAGATGCAAGGCTTTGTTTTTTTCCACAGCGGTATGGCAATAATGAACAGCCAACACATTTTTATTTCTAATTTGTGAAACTTCACTGAGATATGGAAATAAATAATTGTAGTCCCTGGGATGCAAAAAAAAAGTTCACCTATAATTTTGCCCACTGCTTTCAAAGTTTTGGACTGCATTTATAAGAAAACCACCGATAGCACTTTTTACACACCAAATAGAAGTAATTTCCGATACCAAGACCCAATACTTGATAATACAGCTTGCAATTCTGATGAAATATTGGTAAAATACACACACCCACAATTCAAACTTGTAAATGTCATTCGTTGATTCATTCATCTTTCATACCGCCCATCCTCGAAAGTGTTGCAGAGGTTGCTGGTGCCTAACTTAATTGACTTTGAGCGAAAGGCAGACTATACCCAAGACTGGTCGCTAGTCAGTCGTAGGGCAGTCAACCACGGACAGGGAATTTAACCTAGACTGGCCGCACCAAGGTAAATAAATAAATGAACAAGCAGTAGGAAACATTCTTCCTGGTGCCCATTATTCATGATATTATAGATAGATAGATAGACGTGCTGAAATTTTGCCTTATTGATTTACTATGGCTTGTGTTGCTTGGCACCCTCCAGTGGAGGGCTTTCGAAATTGTACGTCCTTTCTTGAAAGTAACATTGGCAGATGGAAGAATCCTTGGGTGACGTAAACTTCAACCCCTTGTCCTTACCACTCCTACACAACAATACAGTAGTAAGTCAAAGTGACGTGAAGCAGGAAATGGTTAGCAAACAGGGTCTTGAAATTCCTCGGTTCTTTTAAGAGTTTGAAATAGGTTGCTACTGCAATGGGTCATCAGGATGTCCTGGCAATATCTTTGTCAGGATGCTTGTTGTCTATGGTTAAAACTACATAAAGATGATTAATTGAGAAAATATATTTGAATGTCCGTCATCAGTTTGTTTTGCAAAGATTGCAAAGTGATCTAGCAAAGAGACACAGCATAGAGAAACTTTAAATTGCAGTACATAATGAAATACTTTGTTCTTTCATTCTCTGACATAATGGTTTCAGATGAAGATGAAGATTCGTTTAGTCTATGACATTTAGTTTAGAGACTTTGCTCTTTAAACATTGTTGCTGCTTAAATTCTTCCTTATAATTCAACTTGAATACAAATCTCTGATATAATCTGCCATTTTATGCTCTACAGTGCCTCTATTGTCCATTGAATTATGAAGGTTATGTCAAGCTTATGTTCAACTTAAAATAAACTGCTGCCAATGTTATGAGCTGCCTTGCCATTCTCGTGACCTCTCACATATACAATGACTGAAACCCTAGCAAATCCAATCGTCGAAAACCTCAAATTCAAGCAAAGTGTAGTAATGTAGGTGATATGGCAGTGGGCAGTGTTACTCATGAATACCCAAGGGAGCATAGAAGTTCAGAAAACTATTTTGTATGCATCTGATCCTAAACCCACAATAATTGGCAGTCTCTCCCTGAATGATTATGTTATATCACTTCTCCTCTCGGCTATCTCATGTACCCCTGGGAACACTTCAGAATGTGTCAGTCATATATCCCTTCTTTAGAGGACAGCGCGGGCCTGAAGTAAGAGGTGTCCTCATCTAGCTTGATTCCTTTACTGAAGTTCTCTAATGGGCTATAATAGTGTCTCCTGGTGCATAATGAGGCATTTACTGAAAATGCCAGTGTATTTTTCCTTTTTTTTCTAGATGCATAGATAAATTATTCTCCCTAAAAGAAATCTAGTACAGTGGTACCTCTATTTACGAAATTAAGCTTTTCCAGAAGTTTGTAACAGGATTTTTTTTCCTAATTAGATTCCCATTTCACATGAGCTAATCCGTTCGAAAGTCCCTAACACTACCTCTATATTTACAAAGGTATACCAAATTTGAATAAGATAAGTGTGAATAACAAAAAGGGAAGAAATGTGACGTCTATCCTCACAAAGGTCACGGTTGTGCTAGAGCATTTCCTAGTTTAGTATGGGCTGTATACATTTTAAATTGGTTGCCAGGTGATCACTGGGCACACACCGACAAACTACCATACAAGCACACCCTCATAAGAGTTTAAATTAAATTGGAGCTAAAAAGAAACAGGTTGCAATTGAAGAGGGTGCAATGGTCACAACAGTTCACCCGAGATCTGACAAATTACCTTGCATAATTGACATTCATCTGTCTGTCAGGCAATCTACAAATCACTGGTTAATATTTCAAGTTCAGCTGCCGGTTTGGTTCGTGCACGTCCAGCCACCGACATACAAAACAAGTGCCAAGGAAAGAGTGAGAGGAATTGGAGAAGGTGTTGTCACTATGTGTATGGTGGTTTGAGGGCACAGTGCAAGTGACAGAAATAGTTCATTGATCTGCTAAAAGCAAAAACATCACACTTATTTTATCATCACGGTTTATGATTACAGTCAGAAAATGTCATGTTATGATCACTGGGTTGATAGTGCTAATTCAGGGAAAACAATGTTGCATAGGCCAATTGACTCATCTGGTTCTAAGGCAAGATTGGTCAATGGCCTGAGGAACTAAGTGTTGTGAAAGGCCCAACATTTTTACCCTCTGAAAGATGGGTGCAAGTCCTCTCTTGCCAAAGTTCCTCAAAACAATCTGCTTCAAAATATGCCCAGCATAACTATGAGAAAGCCCTCAAAGGGCTTTTCCAAACTCATGTTTTTTCTACAATTTTTTTTCCGATTATGGTCCATCAACCTGTTTTTTTAGCTTTAACCAAAGAACCCTCGTGGCCAATGTGAGTTTGCTTATTTAAGTCAACTTCTTCCCCCCCTGTCAGGTGTTGCTTAGAGAATCTGTATATGGACCAAGCATTTTTTTACAATGCAGTTTCAGGTATAATTATATGCTACAAAATTCAAGTATGTAGTACTCTTATTGGGAGATTGTCAGATAAAATGAACAATAAAGGCATTTTGCGCCTGAGCAAAGCAATGCACAAGAGATAACACCTATAACTTTTTATTTCCTGTCAAGACATTATCCTTGACATTGTAAAGTTGGGTGTAAACTCCAGGGATGATTTATAGAACATATTTACCATCCTATACGAGTCGTGACATGCTGTATGAAATACCTTTGTATCCAGATGCTGCAGACACCTTCAGTACTGTTGGCAACTGTAATTTATGTCAAACTTCTTTTCAAATGTCCTGTCAATCACACATTGATGCATATTATAAATCAGGTGTTGCACTTTCCATGTCAGATCTTGTCATTTAGTACAGTGTGATTTGACCAACATGGGTATGTATAGTATAACAAATTAGAAAGCAAGGTTTTGTTTGCTTCTGTTCTCCACTGGGAGTGCATGTTGGATTACTGTCCCTTTTTATTTCTTGAATACATCACAAACTTTCTAACAAATACAAGGCTAGATTTAATGTTTGCTACAGCTCCGTGCACTAATTTGATTGCCAATCTTAGGACGTACAATCCAGTGCCACTTCCCCTTGCATTCTTGTGTAACCCACACATGCCTAACACTTGCTTAACTTAAGCTGCTCAATTATTTAGGCCCGGATCAATACTCCGCACACACGTGTAAGAAAAAGGCAAGGGCAGAGAAACACGTTTAAGCTGGATCAGGATTATGCATTTGTATCAATTTATTTGTGGCCATTCAAGCAAAAATGAGTGAAATCTACAAGAAAAAATCAGTTAAGTGGAAAGGTTGAAAGCTCAGAGTTCCATTTTAACTGTTGATCCAGTACACTCTGCAATTTTAATTAATTTACTGCTGTACCACTCTTAATTTATTTATAACTAACAATAATTGTGTCATAGACAGCGATAATGATAATTAGAGATGTCAATCAGTGTTGAATTTTGATGCAAGGCAAACTGTGTGTCGTGATTTAAGCTTGTATCTTAGTTCCCTCTAGTGTTTGTTTTGAGACTCCCACACTGAACATGGCACCGCATGTATACTGTCTGTGTTATTTATTCATGACGAGATGAATGGATTGGTGTTTGGATCAAGTATTTTATTTATTTATTCATCTATTTTATGTGGGGGAGGTTCAAGACTCACTCAATTTGATGTTGAGGGAATTGAGAAAGCAATGGTGGCCAGAACCTGAATTTCTTGTATTATTTATTTGTTTGGCACCTCCAGACACAGAGGTCAAATTATGTTTTTATATGTAGTGTATATGATTATTGTTGCTTATGCTGTTGTGTGATTCTTAATCGTAGTTGCCTCTAACCCCTGAATGGACGTTGTTTGACCTCTATGGTTACGCTTATACCTTGGCTTTATGCATATATTTATTTACATGGACACAAATGCACAGGAATTGCAATTATATGATTCCGATGAGTATGTTTGGGATCTGTGCAGCATATTTTAAAAATTCTAGTGCGGCATTCCAGACAAAACACAAATGATTAAAGGAAAAACCCAAAATGAAAAAATAATCACAGTGAAAGTGTTTCGAAATAGCACACGTTAAGTACACAACAGGGAAATCCTATCCCCAGAAGGAGATCAGGCATGTAATTTTGAAAAAGGAGGCATAGTGAAATTATAGACTTCATCGGCATAGAATGAGTGGAGATATGCAGTACTGCCTAAAACTGATTATTTGGTGAACGAACAGAATAATGCCTCATACCTTATAGGGCATTTTTGCCTGAAAAAATCGGTGTTGACCTGAAAGAACATCAATATCATTTTAGTAGCCATGTTTAAAAGTCTACTGCACTACCATATAATTTGCCATTGTGAGGTAAAGACTAATCTTGTGTAACAATAAGGTCTGTCAGAGCAGAAGATTTTATAAGGCTTCATATTCTCTTTTAAATAGATTACGTCAAAGCCAAGGTTTTGTCAAATCACCCAACCTGATGCATCACATCCTATTCCTTTCAGATGGTCTGTTCCTTTGTTTTGTGCATGGTGTAGTTTTGATTGATTGCATGTGTACTTAGAGTGGTCAGTGATGGATGGGAGTGCCCTGTTTACCAACCCACTTATCAGATTATATTGTTAACTGTTTGTTGTTAGCACAGCAGGAGATGATGTCACATTTAAGTGGCACTTTTCCATCACCACTGACCGACCACATTAAGCTAAAAGAATCTTTCAGCAGCCATTCACATTTTATATCTATTGCCATGGTGGTTTTCTGTGGTTTGATGGATTTATGTTCAATACAGTAAAACATCTTGACTTGAACGTCCACTGTTTCTTCTGATTTTAATGTCTATAGACATTTTAGAAGGGTTTGGCAGTGATGTAGGTTATTTTTGCAGTTATAGCTGTTCTTTTTAGATAAATATTTAAGGTTTTCTTGGAGTATAGTTCTGAAAACTCAAAGGTTTTGCCATGGCAGTATAATAACACCCCTGAATTTAGAGAAAACTGTCAGCATGACATCAGAATTTAAGATGGATGTCTACATACTCCCATATAGTAGTAAAGAAGTATGCCTTCTGGCATTTAGAACAGAACAACTACTGTAGCTGGAGTTGAGCTTCCAAATCCTATAATGTCGGTACAGGGCAGCATTACACACAGATCATAGTCTTAAGTCAAACACTGAATGATTAATAACAGCAGGGAACAATATTCAGCAGACATTTTTCAGCCTTGTTTCCTTACAAATGACACCACATCCCATTCCAGAAGTGACACCCAGCATTCAAAAAGTACCACAAAGTGAACACCCGGTGCTTATCTTGAACAAGGCCGGTGTGTGATATGTTTTGTCCAACCACAAGAAGCAACCTTGGTGTCATCATCAGCTTTAGTCGGTCAGTTCAAGGCGTTCATTATGGATGTACTAGTATGTCATTTTTTTAAAGACAGTGAGCAACTCAATCTTCTATAAGAAGCTAGCAGGCTGAGGAGGAATGTTGTTTTTGGCATGTTAGGTAGTGATTCGCGTTAGAAGGAATGATTAAAGGTAATTTCTCCCACAAGACAAAACAAGACTCCCATTTCTAATGCGTTTTTTTCGTATGTTTGACATTTTACAGTTCAGTGTAATGTATACTCAAAATGTGTTATGTGTGGTTTTCTGTCAGGGATGTTATAAACACATTTGTGGTAGTGGAAACTGTATATATTGGTTTGGTTTTGCTGTCACCCAGTGGCGATGTAGAAACATGGACTGTGGTCCATATTCATTTTCATACTATGCACAGAATATCATGAAGTCAAATGATTCAGTTTATTTGGCTATCAGGTGTAGTTACATAAATATCAATGTATCCTACTTTAAAAGCATTATAATAAGCTGATGTAGAATAGTGATGTTTTTTCCTCATTGTTAAAGCAAGCAGGTCTGGTTTATTGAAGGCAAGTAATAGTCTGGCTTATTTTGTTATTGGTGGTTAAAAAGAAAAACTGAATGTCAAATGTAATTTTTGGAGGGTTTAACCTCCTAGAATTTGGCTACATGTCTACAAGTGTGGACATCACATTTTATGAGAATTGTTGGGATACAATCTATTGAGCTTAATGCATTTTAACAAAGTGATATTATGCTGTACAACAGGCTATCTTAATTTAACAAAGCAAACATGGTTTTATATTAGATCTGCTTTTGTAAAAATCGGAATTTATTGTGGCATTCTAATACCAATGGATTTGAAACACTCCCTCTTTACAAAGCGAACCATTTCAACTGAAGCCGTTTGTTATACTCTGCTTTTTTATTGTATTGTTTCAGGGCTTGCAGTTATTTCATCCAATAGTTGGTTGGCTATTTAGTGGTTTCCATCCTTTTAGTATTTTCAAAAGAAAAAAAAACTCACAGCTTTAATATATTCAGTGTGGTTAGAGATATGTGCAAGTAGCTGTATTGGCCAAATTGTTAACACAGCCTTTTTATTATGCTTTATTCATGCATATTAATAGAGAAATGGTGTGTTGTTATTCATTGCCCTTATCAAAGGATTGTTGACTACAATTTGGAAATGGTTAATAAAACTAAACACAGACCATTGCGATAGCCCATTCTGCTGCTTAGAATGTGAGATTTGTTTTTAATTCGTTTAAAAAAAATAATTTAATTCCTTCCCTAGTGAAATCTGACTGTCTGTGTGTGTTTGTGTTGAATAAACAATAAACTGTAGCTATTGTTTTATTCAGCAAGTTATAGAATTGTAACTAGAGAAGTGTATTCAATTTTTAATTCAACTCGTAATTATGTCGAAATGACTGCTCTGTTGTAATTATATTAATATACGAGAATGCAATTACAGAGGAAATCTAGCATACTCAGTGCCAAAAGGAGTTATATCAATATATTTCATGTAATATTAATTGAATGGAAGGTCCAAAATAATTTAAATACACTTTAAAAAGTAACATCAATCTTCTTTCTCCATAAGACAATTGTTGCAGTAAACCTAATTAAGCGGAAACATTGAGCCGCATGGTGTCACTCGAACCGGCAGACAATTTGGAGCTTACACCCCTCAGGAGACCAATTTTCTGTTTGCCGTTTCACATGGCCCATCCATCACAACGTGGTGCCAGAGGCCAGTTGTTAGTGAGCACTGACCCTTAGTCATGTGCTGTCCCGACTGCGCTCCTCCGGGAGGTTCAGTCACCATCAAGAGACATCGGTATTCCGGCCTAGTCTAGCCGATCGAAAGATTGTACATAGCTGCGGGATGAGGCCGAGGTCACTAACCACTTGGTTGTGAATACTTGATGTAAATGTTGCCACTTAGATCTTGTAAATGAGCTCCGGGCTTATTTGAAAATGCTGCTACATTTTGTGAAGACCACATCCTGACTAGCAATAAGTGCTGTCTAAGTAACTAAACATTAAAATGCAATGTTCCTTTAGGCCTCCTTCCGATTAGCAATAAGTAAATGAATGTCCTTGATACTAAAGGAGGATATGTGTTAGCCAATTTCTACTAAACTTTTGCAAGTGTCTTGGTCATTCCATTAGAGAGTTTTATTTTTTATTTAACCAGTCTTCCCAGATGGGTTGACAAATTTGATGATAGGAAATTTTACTCTGTAATTGCCTGTAATTTAATAGTATTTCCTCGCAAATGGTTGGTTTTAAGCCGGAAGACCTTGCGGAAATATTTTTGAAGGGTATTTTCTTCATTTCATGATTGGCTAGGGATAGTCGGAATTGAATTTGCTAGAAATTGAATTTATGAGTTAAACATTCATTCAAGCATTCGAATAAAAATGTGTATGAACAAATACACATTATGTACCACACGTTAATGCATTTCATTGTGCTTTATTATTTGTTATCCATTAAATTTTTTTGGAACATTTTCCACATACAACAGTCATTGGATTCAATTGAAGCCATAAATAGAAGCCATTCTTCATTATGTTTGCCATCAACAAAGATTTATCCAGGCTCTTTTTATCTGTATATATAGAGAGAGAATATAGTGGCCGGTTTTGGTATTAGTACTGTGGTCAAACGAAGACCCCCTGCAACTTTTAACTAGCTGTCCATCCCACTGGATGAGATTCACTTCTCTCATAGACACCCCTAGTGAAGGAGCTGACAGTGATAGGAGTTCATTCCTCTTGCCTTTAAGTCCACCTATTGTGACGAAAACCCTTATCTCTTACAATTGTCAAGGCGGAAATGCAGTTGAATGGCGCTTCTGTTGTCTTTTTCTGTTATAATGAGGCTCAGTGCAATGTGGCAGATCAAATCTCTATTATACTTTTCGTGTATTTAGATTTTTGTTGTTGTAATTTTTGATGTTTAATGCTGCTTTGAGCTCCTTTTACCACACATGGTTTCTTCTGCCTGCGACAGGCCACATTGACCAAGACACTGATCGTTAGTGTGAGCCCTCTCTGCCCTGACTTGGTCTTGCCTCCTTCCATCTGCCCTCCTCTTCACCTTACCCCGTTGATCCCCTGCGTTTAGTGTCACCCACTTTTACCCCCATCAGATTCCTTCTAATACATCCATTATTATTGAATGATGACAACAAGAAAGCAACCCATTATAGCCATAGGAACTTTATAATTCAGATGTTACTGGTATGCGCCAACACACTTTTGACATGAGGTGATTGGAAGCTAAAATGAAATTCCTTCCAATGGGGCTTTGAAAGCCCTTAAACCTGAAAGCAAGATGAAAACTGCATTTATCACCGCAGTAAAATATAGTTGACAAGCAACCCTAAGGCAGTTCCAACCGAGCAATCTGATCGGTCAACTTGACACTTAGTAGACACTCAGCGTGGCATCAAACCTGGCTGTGCTCAGATGAGAAAGCCTGTCATCGCTATAAACATCACCGCTCCATTGATTGGAACACACCGGGATGTTGTTTGTGCTGTGCATGGTTTATGTAATGCTGTTGCGAGATGCTTAGATTGGATTTCGGTTCCGGGTGTAGAATTGCACATCAATGTATACTGAGAAGAGTTTCTAATATTTTCCCCTCTCGTTTGTGGTTTACCACCACAATCTAACTGTCTCTACAGCATGTTTCTGTCAGTCATGCATCTAAATAATACAGTGGCTCTTTTTTTTTTGCCCAGCAAAGGGCACAGTGAGTTTAAAGCACATGAGAAAAGATTTAAAAATATTATTAAATGTAATATATACATTGATTGTTTTACTGTATATATTGTGTACACAAATTAACGTTAATAATTTGCTTGGAAATATAATTAACTCTCAAGGGAAGAGTCGGGGAACGGAAGAATCCTTATAGAGATATTTTTTAGGTGTGGTCTCAACCTTATCAGTTTCTGTAGTGAAATGCATTCCAGAGCACTAGATGTTATGTTCCTTATCTGGGACTTAAGATCAGGTTTTGGTCTGTTCTCTATTTTATCAGTTCTTTCACATTGCCATCTATTGAAGAGTTAAAGATCCTGAAACTTTGAAGTAACAGTTACTGCAGAAACCTACGCTTTCTAGTTAATATTTAACCAGTCACACATCATATATTCATAGTAATATCAACTTGATATATCAAGATCACATACAGCAACCATATTTTGACTGTTATAATTATTATTACACTAAATTATTATTATTTTAGGAAGCTTATGCATAACAGAGAGATAAATATCTCTGAAAATGCCCCACTGATTTTTTAAAATCATTATTTTTCTCATTATTTTCTTTGTTATTATCATTATTATTATCATGAATGCTAGGACCATAGAATTTTGGCACTGCAGTGAGATTTGGGAGTCAAATACACATACATTGATTTGTATTTTTAGCCTTGTACAAGAGGCTCTGTCTTCTGTTCAGAACCAAATAGCCTGGTTGTCTGTTTTAAATTGAGTTTTTTTAAATGTTATTATTTTTTCTCCCATAAATATTCTATGAAGCATTGAAGCGTTTGATCCGTTAGGGGGCACTAGATTATAATAAAAAAAATTGGGCAAAAACTGTAAATGCCTAATAGTTGTATAGTTAAACTTGGTGAGAAGGGACAGCAATCAAATAATAAATAAATAAAGTGTGTGAATCACATTCGTTTGCTCAACCACTTAAGAGGATTTTACCCCAACTTTCTTCTTTATTTTTCTCAGTTGAAAAATATATTTTAGTATAAATTCTAATTCATATATATGATACTTCATTTATTCACTAAACTTGAAAGGACTCAGTCAATATTCCAAGGTGGGATTACCCTTTTTTTTCGTGACAAAAAAAATATATATGTACTTTATATTTAGTACTATAGGATGTGTAGAGTAGGTCATGCAGGTTATTTGATTTGCCGTTTGTTATTGTTTTTTTTAAAGAACAATAACAATAATAATAACTCATATATACTCATATATAGATGCCTCAGATTATTCACAATGCTGCCTGCAAAACCACATCCTTAACTTTGTGTCTGCAAAGACGACATCACCTGCACAAAGAGTTCGGGCTGTGAGTCAGGCTGCTTATTATGCTCAGTTTTTCTCCCATTGTGTATGACTTCAGTAATTACAAACTGGACCTGATTCATAGGCATCCAGGAACACTAAGGCTTCCTCTTGTCTATTCGTTATTAGAACACAATCAAACCTGCGGTCTGGTATCCTCAATCTGGCAGCCAAATCTTATTGAAAATGCATACTACAAATAATACCAGACTAAGTGAAAGATTTTGAATGGATTCCCACACTGACATTTATTCAGTCTACTGGATCAGACACAATGATATTCATTGGTGAGTCGTAAAACACCAGATTTTCTCCTTCACACTTCATTTTTCTTCCCCCAGTTGCTTATAAACCATCTTGGCTTATGCACAGTTTTCTTTTGATTGGTCTTGAATTATAACTAATCTGATTTTATGAGGGTGTATGCTATAGAAAATGGTGACTTTTGAACTGTATTCCTAGACAGATGAGTTTTCTTTTCCTCTGTAAAATGGGGAAATATGTGCCTGACCACAAACCTCAGGTAGAATCTGACCCAATTGTCTGTGATAGATCTCCATTTAAATGCAATTTGACATCTTTCTGCTTTACACGGTGACTATTAAAGTGGGATGAGGTCTCTGGGTAAATGTCTTCACATCACATCTCATCATTATTCCTACATTTATTAAATTAGGATGATTTATGGCTGGTGTGTGTGGAACGCAGTATATTACCTAAATGACCATTTAACTGAACACAGGAATTTCATTAACTTCTGACCTCCTGAGTACAGACTGTGCCACATCAGTTTAGCCGAAGAAAAGCGAATGCTTGACGCACAACGTCGGTAGTTCTCACAGGTCAGTGCTTTTGGTATATGTGCTAAAACACTTTGATCGCAACAGTAACATGTATTTAATTATATAGCTTAAAGAATCAGAAAAAATACAAGGCATTTTGGCTATATATTTTACACTTGTGGATGAGCGAGTCTGTTTTTTCTGGGAGGTGCTGAAAGATATACTGACATTAGTTACATCTACACTCATAAAAAAGAGTAAATGTAGTAGCATTTGTGCATATAGGGTGCAATAGACACTGATTTTCTTCTCACAATTTTTAGTCAAGTCATCTAGTCATGCAAATATATTTGATCACATCTTTTTTTTCCCTCTTCTTGCATTTAGTTTGTCATTTTTGTTTGGAAAATTCATGTTGTGGCAGGTTTGGGGAATTGCCAGAAACAGTACTATTGCGTCACATTGAATCAGATTTGAGAAATCTCAACCAGACTAGTTGCAAACATTCAGTAAATAAATCAAACTAGTTACAACATCACATACATTGCTTGACTACATTGAAGAGTTCCGTTGTTTTGAATGCAGTCGCTCAGTGTACAGAATATTTTACAAGCATGACCAAACATGTTACATGCGTAAATAATTCCTTCAGTAAATCAACAGTGGCGACGTAACACAGGAAGGACATGTATTAGTGTTCTGTACCCGTTTTGACTTTCCTTACAATTTCCGACTTGAAGGAGCTACAGACTCACACAATGAATATAAAGAACTGAGCATGCTGAGATGCATAAATGAATGAGAATGTCCCCCACACCGACTCAACATAATCAGCTAGCAATGTTCCTTGATTGTTCACAGCAGAGCCTCCCTTTGAATTCAAAATGGCCTTTTTTTAAATCCATGCAATTCACCTGAGGCCTCAGTGTGTACATGTATGTGCTTGGTTGTGGATGCAAAAGAAAAGATAGGGTTCGAAAACCCGCAATATCATTTTGTTTTAGCCAGCTTGCACGATATTTGGTTAGGCCTGGCGGTGTATCTGGTCCGTGCCCCTCGGGTCATGTAGGATGGACAGGCTGGCTCGATATGTAAAACTATTCCACATTGCAGGGTTGAAGGAGCTCGGGTCAGTCGTGAACTTGCGACCTCGCTCAGGGTGACACATGTTGGAAAGTGGCATTCAATGTGAATATGGATGTATCACATCACTTCTGTCCTTTGGTTTGTCTGGATTTAGAGGTTACGTATGCATTGAATGCACTTGATGTGAGACCAGTTGATGCGCTGAAGGCAGACAGTATGAAAAACGATAAACAAATACACATTATTATGTATCTATGCTCTTCCTGGACCTGACTTTGTCTGTATCCATGACTCCTGAGCGTTTTTTTCCCTTTTTCTCGGCTACCTCCTTCCCACTGTGCCAGTTGACAGCGCTGTTCATTCCACTTGGGGTGATGATGTAGATGTCATGAATTGTATTGGCAGCTGCCAATGCCGATACAGCATTTTAGAATGAACCAGTGTTTCACACAGTATCTTAATGTAATTTACAAGGCTCTCCGCTTCCTGGGTGGACTGGATGCTGCAGGGTCAGCCAAAGTCGAGGGAACAAAGTTAATATCACAGACAAGACGCCCTTCCGACAGTCGCGTTTAAAAGACATCAAATAAGAGCAGGCATGGAAAGTGATTGCTTGTGATTTAGGATGAAATTACTTGTCAGATATAATGTATGAGTTCAAATTTGATTCCTTTTTTTTTGTGGTTAGCAGTGAAAGAACATCACATGGAGAGAATAGTACCGCCATTCTAGGCCTGCCTAAACGTAGTCCATACATACAACACAACAGGCAAACATTTTGTGCAGTGAAGTTGTTTCAAATGTGACTCACATTTCAATCATGGCTGATTTAAAGTCTTGCCGTGCGATTTTATATTTCAGACTACATTTACAATTCATTACAAAGAGGAAAATAACATATTTAATCCCACTGGAGCTTTTGAGGGAATTTGTTTTTTGTTTTTTTTCCACGAGCAACAGGAAACAATAAAGCACAATGCAAAATAGAGAACAAGTTATTATCATTAGTTTTAGCATCAGCATTCCACGGACATTATCAAACAATGCATGATCTTGTTTGTTCAGACATGGCTTCAAAAACCACATCATCTTGCAACTACTGGCATTTTAAATCCCATGCAAATTGAACCACTTTCTTTTGAGAGAGCCCCCCTCCTCCCCATGCACACCACCACCACCACCATCTCATATATATATAGCGTATGCACTTTTAAACAGCTGCACTTCCTCCAGCATTTTTTATGTTCTATCATTAGCCATGAGCAATTGTCTGACGGGCTTTAGGCAGTGCAGCAATCTTATTTTTTTCTTGATTGTTTGTAGCTCATAAATCTCAGGAGCACACACACTGCCCTTCCTTTCACTAGGCTTTCACTCCTCGCCTGCTTAGAGCAATTAGTGCAGGTGCTTTTAAGAGGAGGACTGCCACTCTTCCATCTGTTTTCGGATAACTTTAGAGCTTTAAATTTTTTACCAATTTGCTGTCGTGACATGCGGAGTTTCACCTAGACGGGGAATGGCTGTTATTTACAGGTGTGGCATGTTGTGGGGTTTAGTATGCAGGCCACCGTATCAGTGCAAATACAATTTCCTCTCAACAACAAGGTGATTTCCTCTTCAGGGAGACTACCTCGGCACGGCAGAAAAACTCATCGTGCTCGCGATGAGCCCGTGAATTGTTCACTGAGTCCAAATGAATCGGATGACACAATGTTAGGTTTGTGGGTTTATTAGATTGTGCTGGCACATAATGGAGCTATCATCACAAGTTTTCTTTGCTGCAGATGTAGACTGTCAATATGATGGGTGTAGTAGAGGGGAGGATGCTTACCGAGGTTGCAATACATTACCCATACAAGTATTTTGTGTTTATTTTCATGTAGTCTTTATTTTTCAGTGTATGTTTATCAATAGAGTACACATTTGTGACATACAGACTATAGGATATATAGTACTGTATTATTGTAAATGGGATTAATTCAAATATTTCTAGGGATTTACACTGGTAATCCTTAGGTGGAGATTACTTTATTACTTTTGACACTTGAAAAGCCAATTGGTTTACTTAGTGGTGAACAGTGATGGGTAACAGTGATATAATGGTTATTGACTTTAAGGAAGAATTGGACACATGGGAGCAATATTGCTAGTTGTACAAAGCAATTTGACTGAATCGACATTTCGTGACATAAAGGTTAGCATTTTACGACACGAGCAAATATAATGACTTATGTTCTCGAATACGGCATGAGGTTCGCTTTCTGATTTAAGTTCCCATTTTGTGAAACAGATGGCAAAGCATGGCAGGTTTTAGATCGTTTCACTCAACTCAGCTTTTATCCGATGCCAAATTTGGTCAACTGTCATCGCCGATCAAATCAGGATCTGAACTACTCAGGGAGTGTGGGAATACCTAATGAAAATATTAGCAGAATGCTAAAAAGTAAAAAAAATAAATACCTGCAGATTTTTCATCTCTATTGGCAGTGTTCTGACAAACAACAATGATACCAAGATTTTTATCAAACACAGTGGTGAGGGTTTTACTGTTGGGGTCATTTTCTGTTTTATTTTGAAAATGTTACCCCCTCATTTCAGACAACTTACCTTTCTACATTTCATCTCTGATCAACAACAGTGTCCACCTGTTTCCCAGTATGTTCTTTGTATAAATAGACCATATTTCCTCTGTATTGTGTCAGTGTCAATGTCTGCTGACGTGGCACCTAAGGAAGCAGTATACAAGTTTATAAAGTCACCTCTCTAAAGCAAAATTGACCCTTAAATGGTGACTAAGTGTTTTTGTAAGCTACCTAAGTTTAGTCCCTGCTTTTGTGTTGTGTTTAAGGATCCCAGCTTGTTTGGGGGAAAATAGTTTGCTAAGAAAACTCTACATTTGAGTCTTGCTTTGAATTTCATCTTGACAGTTTAAAGGATTTTAATACATAGACGCTTGTTTTGAAAGAACTAGAATAAATAACTTCACTTTAAAGATGAAGGCTTGAGGATGATTTTTGTTTGAATTTCAACCAAAGCTACACTCATAATTTAGATACTAGACAAAACTACAAAGTATACAAATATCAGCAAAGCTGAAGCAGTCTTGTTGGGGCCAATTTCATACATTTTGAAAAGAACAGTCTATCCATCTTTTCACCAAAGGTCAGGTGGGATCACCTGAAAAGCAAATAAGATAAGAGGTATAGAAAATGAATGGGTGTGTGGCATTTGGAAAATCAAGTGATAGCACAAGAATAAATTGTGCATCTACCGATTTAACCATCTTTTGACAGGTTTTTATGCTTGGAAAATAAACGATAGAGTAGAACCTGAAGCTTTGTATACAGCTCTTAAAATATTAACGGATTGGCTCCTTTGCTTCCTTCGAAAAAATGGCAGTGAAAAGTGAGAAAACGCAAAACACAGGGTAATCCTTTGACAGTTGCTGAACGAAAGTAACATCTGAATCTGTGAGTGAAAAAAGGGTGAAGTAGATTGTAGTAGATTGTCTTCAGGGGCCAGATCAAATGAAAATAGTGTGTGGTGTCCTTCTGGGACCCTTTGAACATACATTTCAACAAAGTACACATACCCAAAAATACTCAAGGCATCCAGACAAGATTTCACCTTATAATCCCATACTTAAATTGATCTCTATAGGTTTCTTGACTATGCAAGGACGGACCACAGCAGGGTCTAAATTTAAAATTCCCATCAGGGGAATCTAGAGGATTGTTCCTTATCCTCTCATCCTAAATTGTGTTACTATTTTGGTATTTGGGAGAAACGCCAGAATGCCCTGGTTATGTTTGGGTCTGTCCAGCGTTCCAGCACAAAGGCGCGACATATCCACACAGAGCCAGAACTGTCACACTGTTGTGTGCAGGTCAGCTTGCTCTCTGCTAACCAATGCATTTACTCCACATATAAAGTGAAAAGCACCTGCATGGAAAATCACCCAGAGGCCCTCCAGTGCCTCCTTGTCCTTCATTAAATTGTTGACTTGGCCCACACAATTACCTGATGGGAATACACATAATCTCCATAGTCGTTGGTCCAGATGCCAAAATGAATATTTGGCATTTCTCCCATTCCTAGCTGAGAATGATCACAGTCATTGAATTGCTCTAAAATGCTACTGTTGGCCTAATGCTGGGCAGAAGTTTTTTTTTTTTTTTTATGAGCGTTAAAATATGCATCCTAGCTCAGCTCTCAAGATCGACTTAGTTCACAATGGCATCATTCCAAAGGTGATGGCAGTCAGTATTGTATTTCTCCTGATTCCTGGTTTGTAATTTTATGCAGAGGTCTAATTGAAAAGGGAAATGAATCACAACGAAAGTGAAAATGAAATTAAAGTGAGGGAGGTGAGTGTTGGCTGATCCCCTTGGACGGCATGCCACTAGGCAAAAGCCCTTGTTACATAACAGTTTTCCCTCTGCTCCTTTAGCAAAGAATTGAAACACACACACGCATCCATTTGAGCACACCAACGCCAACCAAAGCAATTAAGACTGAGAAAATAACAGAGAGTGTAATTCTCTGCTCTACTGTTTCTACCGAATTGACTATCTTCTTTTTTGAGGGAGTAGAATAACACGGAGTCACCAGGGTGTCCCTTTACAGTTTAGTAAGCACTGGAAATGTTTGCTCTGTTTATTTGTGACAGAAATATTTGTTAAAATTATTTTCTCACAGTAAAACAGATTTTATTGTTTCCTCACTATTTGATTTGCCATGTGTTGTTTTTGCAGAACAGATAGCTTAGCTCAACTTAAAATGGCAGTAAAATAGCACGTTTCAACACATGCTTCTTTTTTGTTGATGGAACATCAGCTTACACTAAGAAGTATGAGTCATTGCTTAAAGATTCGTGTTATCACAAGTATCTCAAGTTTTACAACTGTGTTTTGATTCACAGGTATGTTCAAAATAGTCCTGAAATTTAAGAGGCAGTTGCAAAATAAAAAGCAGTGCAATGTTGGTATTGGTATTTTTTTTTTTTAACTACTGTTGCTAAATTGAGCCAGGCTTGTACAATTTATCATAGTTCACCATCAGTGGGACTTTGTGAGGAAATAATACGTGCCAGCCTGATTTATCTCATAATCTTATCTCATCATCTTGTTCTTTAAGTGGCAACATTCAGTCACTGTTGCATGAGAGTGTGTGATTGCACTGCAGGGTTGTCAATAAACCACTAGTGGTGGCTTCAGGGAAATGGGATGACGCATGAGTCCTGTGACATCCCATAGTGCGGGGGTCTGCAAACTCTTTTGCCAGAAGCTGCAAACCAATTTGACTTTTAAAATAAGGAGTCTCACAAGGCTAATTAGGTTTCTGCACACAAACACACTCACACACACAGTTCTTTAAGAATTCCATGAATCTAATGAAAAATGGTTGATATTCTGTACTTTTAAGATTAAAAAAAATGGAACTGTACATTTGGTGAGTACTTTTCCAATTAAGTTTTTCAGATGGTGGAAAGGCAAACTGGTCATCTCATGTTTTTATTGAAATTCCACACTAACATAATTGTTTTATGGTACTTAACGTGATACAGAAGGATCGTATGGCAAGTATTTAGGAATAAGTGTGTATGTGTATGCGTGTGGACACTCCCTCTGACTCACAGGTTGAGTCACATTTGAGTACATCCTGTTCTTTCTCATCTTGCCCCTTGTCCCTTCCCCCCAATCCAACTTCAACCCTTCCCATACTCCTTCTCTTCATCCTCAGCCTCTGACTCACTTTGCCAGTATCCTGTGACAACCAAATGATCACACAACCATACTATCACCAGTCGCTGCGCTCTTGTCTTTCTCTCTCGGACACACAGACAAACACACGCACACACACTGGCCACACACAATTGGCCAACGTTAATTCCCTGGCTTAGTCAGCCTCTAAGCAGAGCCCAGGCCCTGCTGGGAAAGAGAGGCCAGGCGAGCCCCAACAGAATGCTAATGATGTCATTAACCTCTGGACTCTGGGTCGAGGGGGAAAGTGGCTCTGAAAGGCAAAGATCACGTCACTCTTTTGCTCACTCATTATAAATTAGAAATGCAGGGCCCCGGCAAAATAGACTTTTATCGGAATGATAAAGTAAGTGTTATTATTAGATTTGTTCATAATGAGTGGGCTGATGGGTATAACCTGGGTCATTGGACAACAAATGCAAAACCAGTCAGAAATATTGACAAGTATTCTGATATTATTTTACATTATGAGAGGAAAATCATAAACAATGAATAACAGTATCTGAACACCAAATTTTCAAGACCAACCATAGTTACAATAAACTCAATAAACCCGACAAAAACAAAGTAAACAAAAGTAAAAAAATAAAACGCTCCTATGTCCATTAGCTTGACATTTAACAATTTCCAACTGTAATATTTGTAAATATGCCTTTTGTTGATTTCAGTAATCAAATAATAATTTATATTTAAACCATAAAATATCATATATCAACATAAATTATATTTAAGCTATTAAAAAAAGATTTCTGTTCAAGAATATTAATCAATTGACAGAAAATGCCACTTTTGTTTGAAAAGAGTCCAACCTTGTATCATATTTTTCCCCCTCAAATATTCTGAGGTTTTCTTTCTACATATTGATATTTTGTATGCATCTTCACACCTGTTTCCAGGCAATTTCTCATAACTCCCCCAACAGATTGTTGCTGTTGGAAGCACCGGACCGCTGGCAAAGCATCCGTGTTTGACATGGCGGTGGGAATAAAATTGTGTGGCTTTGACACTACAATGAGAAATTGTTGGAGGTTGACACACACAGAGGACACAACATCTGTCCTCCGTTGTGTACAATATTTTATGCCTGCGATGGTGAGTCTCCGGACAGATTTGAGATTGGTTGTTGGCTCGATTTTTAGCGAATGGGATAGCTGGTGTCAGTTGTCTTATGACTCACACATAAGTGACAAACACACACATGCATTTGTGAAGTTAGGCATAGCTATGTCAAACTGTGCATGGAAACATGGACACAAACACTCTTGGAACACACGCTTATACACACTCTTGCCCACACAGGAACAGAGCAGAGGAACAGGAAATGGTTGCTGAGCAAACAACACTTAGAGCAGGAAGTCCCTATAGGAAGGTTTCGCTCATGGAAGGAAATGTGTGTGTGCCTGTGTGCGTAAATGGATTCATATTTGAACTCTATCCATATCAGAAGTTGGAATTGTCCTTTAGAAGGGGAAAGGTGGTTAAAAGAAATATAGGGATTCCTTTTTCTCAACCATGTATCTTTGGAGAAAAAAATCACAGCAAGACACTGTTAATAAAAGCCTTAAATTGCTCTCATTTCAAAATGCTAATCCATGTGCCAGGCTTTTAATGTGCTGCCAAAAGCTCAATTATGTCATGGGGAAGGGCACAGATAAGCCATGGTACAATTGAGCATAGGGAGGTGAAAAAGTCAATTATGGAGGCACTACCTCAACGTGGTTTGCAATTTGCTTCATTTCTGCCTTCATGCATGTTGGCAATAGCAATACAGTACTTCATATTTTAGTCCATTTGAATGACATACATATGTACTGTTGTAACATGCAAGACACGTCCCGAGGCCACATTTTATTATAGTGCTCTAAGTTTTTTTAATATGAGTCTTTTATATATATTATTACTCTTATATATGTCTTGCATGTTACAACAGTACATATGTAATTCATTTGAACGGACTAAAATATGAAGTACTGTATTACTTTAAAAAATATATATATATTAGTAATCTTTATATATATATATAAATATATATTAGATATTTATTAATATATGTAATACTTTATATATAAATATATAGATATATATATACTTAAAAAATAATACAGTTCTTCATATTTTATTCCATTTGATATATACACACACAAACACACACACCCTGCCCCATTAGCGATAGATCACAGCGCTATCACAAAAATGGACTTTTATGCCTCTTCAGTTAATGTTGTCAGGCATTATAAGTGTACCCATCTCTTTGCATCTTCCCCAGAAGTGAGATATTGTGTTTCACGCTGGCCATTTCTCACTGTCAGTAATGTACATGCAATCCCACAAGAAGGAAGGCTAAGAGCTTTGATTGGCTATAATGCCTTTACCTACACTAAAGGCTTAAGAGAGGAAATCACATTCAAAGTTGCCCCGGCGTGCACATCTGTGTCTCCCCGGGCTTTCAACTGCAGATGGAAATCTTGTGGTTCAAGAGGCCTCAAATGAATCCAGAGCTTCTGATGCATCTTGATCTCATTTATACACTTTGACTAACATTTTCCTTGATACGTCGCCATAGCAGAATAGAAAAACCTCAAAGCCAGACCAGTCTGGTACTAGTCATATCCTATTTTAGGAAAAGTGCACAATGAATGTAGGTTTGATCTAGTATAAATTTGGTACCGTGCTTTCTTTTCCATGGTGTAAAAGCTGGGGAATGTGTTGTGGTTATAGGATGAACTATTTTCTCCTCTTTCTGAATGACAAATCCTGGGATGAACTTGGTTTATTGAAAGAGACAAGATGTTTCTTACCTCAGATAGACTTTCTCTTGCAAATATGTTTAAGTTCATTCAGAGCAAAATTGGCTAAACCTTTGTCTGCAGACAAATGGATTTTGGTGGTGAATATGTTTGTATATTTTAAATGTGCATTGCAAAGCTTTTCATCCCAAAAATATAATGGTAATCGTACGTGGAATGCAATGTGTCACAGTCATGTTGCAGCAGAATAAAAGCTTATTTAATAGTTTTTTTGCCAGAAAAATTGATCTTGGGATATTAAGGTCCCTTGCCCACTCTTTTATAGTTGACTTTTATATTAGGTTGTAACACAGAGATTTCTTGACCTTCCGAAGATTGTGGTTGCTGAGCAAGTAAAAATGGGAAAAAAATACATATTGGCACATTTAAACTTTCAGATATGCCAGTTCTGACCTCCACACCTTCTCTTCCATTGCTCTCAAGCTCCACTCAGTCCCCTTTGACACTGGGGCCCAAGCCAAGTTGCACTAGATGGCACTGTTTACAACAGCAACATTTTAGCTAAGCAGCAAGCAGTCACCAGCCTCCAATTACTGATTTACAATGCTTTCGCTAATCGAATAAATTGCGCATTATTACAGTTTATAATTACATGACCGCAATAAGCACAGTTAACATCAGGCCATCAGCTCAGATTTCCACAGCTGTTACTGCATTAGATGAGGAAAGATGTGAAACAAGATATCAGATATGGCAATCAATGTGAAACAAGATGATAAGATCAGTCAGTGTTTTTTTTCCTCCCTTTCTTTTTAATGCCTCATTGTGTCAGTAAATCTGACTGCTGTTATTTGCAAATACATTTAGCTGGTCCGCGGGGACTGTTTAATGAAAAGTGCAGTCTTATCATGTGCTGATAGCATTTGTATAAGCTGAATATGAAGCAGCTTTGATTCATTTGTCGTCTTTATCACTGCCAGTCTGTTTATTGCATTCTGACTTTTTCAGACTCTTGCTTGGCCTTTTGTTTGTCTGGAACTTTTTGCCTGTTTACCTGACGCGTCATACTCTCTTTGTGTCTGAGCCTTTGGGCGCCATTCTGACAGGGGTTGCTCTCGTCGAGACTTACTCAGGCATCAAAAGGCAAGAGAGAGACAAGCTCTGTCACATTATGCAGGGCCTCCTCGATTGGCTTTGATTGAGAGTAGTGATCCAAAACTGATGCCGGGAAGAGCCGGAGCTCACCTCGTGTCAGAGCTGGATGTTCACTACTGGCAGACAGGCAAGTAGCAGTGACAATGTTGGATACGCTCAGTGGGCTGAGACAAGCATCTCATACCTTGACACGTTCTGTGATATCTCACTTAGGGTTTGCCATTGTCTTAACTATGTAGTCTATCGGACACTGTTGATAAACTCATAGCTCCAAGAGTTTTCTTTTAATATATACATTGTGTGTACAACAATAATTATCAAATTCGGCTGCTGCTCTGCTTGTGTTTTGCATTACACCGCCCCGAGGTGTGGAAGTGTGCGAAGCTCCCTGTGTCGCACTTGTGTCTCTGGGTATTTAAACGTTGGTCATCCAAGTCAAGGGTGCTGAGATTTATTGCCTTGCTAGTCGCCAGTGCCAATTATTGTGGCCTTTGCTTCTATTCTTCACTATATGTGTATTTGTTTTGTATCATCTGCCTTGTGTAGATATTGTCATGGTTTGTTTGGGACTCGTACCCTTGTCTTGCAGTTCTCCGACAATCGCCTCAATTACCCTCAAGTTTTTCAGATTCCTGTCACTCTTTTTGTGTCCGTGTATGTTCTTGAGTTGAATATGTATTGGGACACATCTTATTATAGTTTAGTTGTCTTCTTCAGGATCCAAATGTACTTCTGAGAAACATAACAATAAATATATGCCCCAAATCTATACTACTAAAGGCGGATTTTCTAGGATTCCTTTTGTCCTGTGGTTTACAGCTTATCTTGAGGAAGGGATTGATTGTTGTTTGGCCCTAATTATCTTTTACATACATGTCAATCTTATGGGCGGTTACTAGTCCAGCGTGTTCACCAAGATTTCACATTGGATAGAGTCCAACTAACGTGTGATCCTTTAAGCACTACAGACAACGGATGAATGGATCTTTTTATAAGCAAAACAGAAACATTATCTAACAATGTTAATCACTTTTGGATGGTCTGTCAGCTTCTAATAATCTATTGTGCATACATTAAATCCAATGCCTTTCTCGTGGTTCAGCAATGGATGCTTTTCCAGTGAACGTTTGCAATCACCCAAATGTAAATTACAAGACAATAAAATCAATGGTTCATTATTCCCACTTTAAATTACATTATTTGGAAGTTAATTTACTTCCACCTCATTTTCTGCAGTATTAGATTTGCACCTTCTAATCAAATGTTTCTTAGATTAATAAGATGCAGCAATGATATGTTGCTGATATCATGTAATTCAATCTTAATTTTTGCCCACTAACAATTAAATTGTACAATTATTTTTTGCAATTAGAGGCATTTTTTTGCAGGAAAGTTGCCAAAGTGTGATGTTTATAGAACTACCCGATCCAAAATGTTAATGGCAGGAACATTTTTGGGACAGCGAAGGACCTTTCAATGACAAAGAATAGTATTTGGTAATATATGCTGGGAATCGTCTCCAATGACGCTTCAATGACTTTCTCCCTAAGCCAAACAGCAAGTCACCCTGAGATGACGTTCGTCTCTGCCTTGTCGGGTGAATATTTGATTTCGGGTTCGGTGAGGAGTTCCAATAAATTCACCACCTTGTCTTCCTTTCAGGCCAGTAAAAGACTGTATTTATCTAGCAGGGAGCAGCCCCGAGATTCATTTATAGCCACTCCACTATGCGTCATGAACCCGGGGGTCACGTATGCATAACCTGGCCATCTGTGTGAAACATGCATCACTAGAGATGTAGCATCGGGCGACCTGAAGTGTCTGCAAGGTGTCCTTCCCATGTGTCAAACCATCCCCCAGTTAAATGTCATACGCTGCCATGGAGATAGACTGATTGGCAGGTCTCACAGCTCTGAAGAGTTGAATCTTCTCTGTCTGTGAAAGTGGATTGAGAGGAACCATGTCTTGCCTTGCATTGCTTTTCCCCATTTCACATGGCATGCAGATGCAGCTCTTAGTATACCATTAAATTTATATCCCTACTCTATTGGAAAAAAGTTCTAGGCCACCTTCAGGAACGTAAATGGGGTGCATCTTATTTTTGGAGACTTTTGGTGTGTGTGTATATGTGAATGTGGGAGGGGAGGCCTGTCGATTATTTTTAGTGACACATTAAAGGAGCAATTACAATGATTGATTACAATGGAATGGAAAGTTCTTTCGTGCATCGTCTATTGTATATTACTTGTAGACACGCGTGCCCATGCATTGCACACATTGGCTAACTTGGCTCGTAAAAAGGAAAAATTTACACTCATGCCATTACCACTGTGGCCATTGGTTACTGGTGTTGGTGCATAATGTTGGTGGTCAAGGCACATATTGGACATGATTGTTGTTGTTGTTGTTTTTGTTTTTTGTGTGGAGTGTTTATGCTGACTCCCTTGAAAGAGTAAAAATGTTATAGTCATTGACTTGGTATGGAGGGGAAAATACACCGAATGGATAAGGGGAGCTTGAGAATCAAAGAGACCATTTTTAGTCTTAAGTCTTTTTCCAGGGGTTGAGTCTCACGGCCAAACTTCTCCATCTGTGACCCTTGCATGGCCGCTGTGCAAGTGCTTTTGTCTGCATTTCTCCAAATGATGATTCCTAGCGAAAGCACATGTTGAGATCATTAATTTCCAATCCTGCCAAAACCACTTCCCACACATGCACGGCATTCAGTACTCCCCTCTGTGACAGTCTCCTTCACTCCTCAAGTGAAGACACTATGCTCCTTGCATTGAACTGCTTTTCTCCATTACAAGTCGAAGCCTGTTTTCTTTTCAGTGAATCAAATTACCAGGAGGCTTTGTCACAGAAGCTTGACATCAATTTTTTTCCCCAAAAAAAGTGCAAGTTTGAATGTTTAAAGAAAGCAAAAGGTGGTGATGAGGTAAAGTTCTTTGCAAACAATACTGGCAAATTTCCCTTATCCCCTTTGTTGTTAGATCTAACTTTGCAAACCTGCACCAGTTCAAAGCATCCCCGGATATGAAATATTCAGCAGCTGTATTACTATTACAACACAGAGAAAAGGCATGCATGATCTCATGGCACGCTCTTTTTTTTTAATTTAATAAAAGTTGCCGGCTGATTGGTTGGAATAAAAGTGCAGCTCCACAGCAGGAGACCCTGCCTCTGGAAGCGAGGCTGCATCTCTAACAAGTATCTCAACGTTTGCTAAAAAAGATCTCCAGGGTGGAGGCTGAGAAAAGAAAAAGAATAAAAAGGGGAGCGAGAAAAGCGAGACAGTGAAAAGCAAAGTGAGAGCCGTCTTCTTTCGAATGTAAGCGCACGCTCTTCAGAGGCGCTCTATGTTGCAGACAGCTCTCTGGCATGGTAAATGCCTGCTGGTCCAGTAGAGCTGAGCTGGAAGCCCGCTCAAAGTCCTTCACCTTCACAGCCGGCCTGGCACGATCCACCGAGCATGGCTGGCATAGTGCGATGTTTATCACACAAAGGCCCGATCAAAGAGAGCTGCTATCTGGCTCCACCACTTTCATCTGAGTTCCCACAGCTGACAGTAGCATCCATGGGGGGCTCTCCTCTCCTTTTTCTCTTGCTTTAATGGTCTGTTTCATTCTCCTCTATCTCTATTCTTGGCCCCTCTTCCCGCTACATACACATGCACATGCACACACACACACACACACACACACACACACACACATTTATCACTCGAGATAAGGAGACTTGGCTGGAGAATTTCTTTTTTAGTACTGATCAATGATGACTTTGGAGGAGGATCTTTGCCCGTGCAAACCGGGAATGGGAGGAACACCAACTTTACATTAGGGGTATGTGTTGAGTTCCACTGAAAGCAAATTAGCTGACCCCCTTCACCACTGCTCAACATCTGGACAAACCGAGGAAGAGATTAAGCAGCAGCTATCCCTTTGAACAAGCAATTGTCCAGCTTTTCCCATTCTTTAAGAAAATGGAAACCTCATCCATACAAGGTTACTTTTGGTTAACTGGCTCATGATGATTACATGAAATACATAGGCCATACAATGAATATTCATCAGTACTAGATTCATTATGTTCTTCCAAGTATATCATAAGTCACTGCCAATAATATACTGCACTTTTTGTTTTCAGCTAAATTCCAATATTTACTCTTATTGTCTTGAGGTTTGGAAAATGATTCCATAGAAGCAAAAATTAACTGCAAGTAAGATAATTGACATTTCTAACCTTGACTATATTAGTACAGCAAAAACATTTTTAAGTGGGATGGTTGATAGATTTTTCTAATTGGATATCAATGTGCAAATGGCTATAATGTTGCATCACCGAGTAGATTTTTATATATCATTTGGTGCGTTGTTATTCCTTCATGCCATAACATGGCCCTTCGATTACACTGGATATTCATCACTCTCCAATTGTAGCACTTCAGTTTGAGATTCAGACATGCCCAATGAGGAACCACTCGCTCCAATAAGGCTTTGCCTCAGTCATTGTGAGCGTTAAGCATTCCCTTTGTATCCTGCCACTTCTCTCGACTTCCGAGGAAAGCATAGAAAAATAAAAAGACCCCACAAATGACTTCTCTGGTCACATCAAACTGCCTCGTCCACCATGAAATACGACACTTGGACATACAGAAGGAGCCCCAGCGCGACTGTCAGGAAATGCACAATTTTTCCCCTTGGGTGTGCGGAATGTGTGACTCCCGTTGTTCCGATCAATCCCAATTTAACAGACACCGGCTCAAAGTCAACCTTCAAGGAGCCATGAAAGCTGACAGGTGAGAACTCACTACGTCTACCCGACTCACATCAAAGTAGCAGAAACAGTCGTGGCTCCAATGGAAGACGAGCACTTTTTGGAGGAACAAAGGGACTGAGAGAAAGGAAGGAGGGCCCCGTCCATGGACAAGGAATCGCCAAGAGGCTGAATTCCAAATGGACATGAATACTAGAAAAGTTTCCATATGTGCTATGTAGATTTGAGAGGAATTCAAAGAAAATAGGCTAATTCAAGATGATCTGGCATGTACGGACAGGTGCAAGTTGCTTTCATTTTGTCTCAAGCTCAGATGTCTTTATCAATTCAAAACGTGGAACATTCCTTCCTGCATGTTTCTCCCTCACTTATTCACGTGAGACTGTTTTATAGCATTCATTCACTTTTTATTTGCTCAATGCCATTTGAAACGGCTTTACAGTATAGTTCGAAAAAGTATATATATATATATATATATATATATATATATATATATATATATATATATATATATATATATATATATATATATATATATATATATATATATATATGTATATATGTATATATGTATATATATATATATATATATATATATATATATATATATATATATATATATATATATATATATATATATATATATATATATATATATATATATATATATATATATATATATATATATATATATATATATATATATATATATATATATATATATATATATATATATATATATATATATATATATATATATGTATATATCAAAAACTACTGAAAATAGCATCAATTAGGTCACTCACAATGAGGCACTCAGCTGTAGTCATAACAGAACAGTTTTTTCACCTCCTTCCCTAAACCTCTGGAAATCTTTGGAATCACAGCCGTAGTGCACTCATTTTTATTGTCTAGCAGCTGCTGGAAAACTTAACACTCTGATGGAGACTGGAGATAAATGGAGAGGTCCTCTGAGGACCTATTTGAACAGCTTCAGCAGTTTAAGCCCCACATTCTGCTATTGCACAGCAGGTGCGAATGCTTTCTGATTCTATATGTACAATATTTTAACTTTTAGAACACACAAAGCAGCAATCCCACAACACTTGGAAAATAAAATGCTTTTTTTTGAGTTTGCAATGGCCGCCTGATGATGACGGGGTTCATTTCCCTTACTTAAGTGCGGACAGGCACGGGCTTGATTCCCGCTGGTTGTGGTACGATTGTGAGTGTGAATGGTCGACCAGTCTAGTTTTTCTTTCGCTCAAAGTCAACTGGGATAGGCTCCAGCAACCCTTTACGAGGATGCACGGTACGGAGGTGGAATGAATGAGTTTGAAATGTCCTTTTTCTATTTTCCCTGTCAGATCTACAATACATACCATATTGGAACACACAGCCTGTCAATAACGTGCATCTATAGAGTAGATCAATACACTTACTGGCCCTGACTGGCCTAGAGTATTCTATTGAGGTGGTGAGACATTTCCAGCTTAAAACTGGCACTGCGGTTCTCAAATAAAAATTGAGTACATGCAGAGGGCTGTACCACATTTGTAGAAGAAGCAATTACACATTCTAATTAGTGTAATCAAAGCTAAAGAGAAAAAGAAAATATACTGACATATATTTGATTCCCAGTGCGGCATGTGATTTGCCATCGGGTAAAGGAGAGTGTGTAACAGGGGTTCAATCGGTAGGTCGCAAAGCGTTGGTTCAATCTGAATGGCTAGTTTTACAGCTTTGTTTCTATCTCTGCTTCTTGTTCAGGTCATTAAAGGCCTGTTTCTTCGAAGCAGGAAGTAAAGATTGTGGCCAATGGAAGGCATTTAGATCTCGCACAGATCTGCTTAATGCTGCCCATCGATTGCTTTCCCCTTTTAAAAACAAATGGACAACTCCGGTCGTCCAAATGGACCTTTTCCCAATTACAGGCTTGGGTGGCTTTCAATCCTCCAACAGAAACACTCTGACCTGACTTTAGATGGCAATTTAGCAGCCTTTGCTTGTCGAGGAGAAAAGCACACATATAATTCAAATGTTTTATTCCCTTTCTTTAAAAAAATAAAATAAATACTAAACAGTTGTAGATAGAGGAACTCCGTCTTGCTTAGTAACAATAGCTTACTATACTAGTTGTTTTTTTTTTAGTAGTGCAGAGTTTAAATAGATCAAATGCAAAGCTGTTTTTTTTTTTTAATTTGGTTACATCACTGACTGTCAGTCAGCTCAGGGTGTAGTCGGTTTCACACCCTAAATCATCTGGGATGAGGCTCCAGCTTTCCTGTAGCCCTGAAAGGAAAATGTCCTGTATATCTCAAGAACATGATTGAATGCATGCATTTAGGTGTATGAGAAGGGACCTGCACATAGTAATAATAGATTGTTGATTTAGTACCACTGAAACTGAACAATGTTTACTAGTTTCCAGCTCTATATTCTTTCTACTTGTAGTCAAATTGATCTGTTGAAATTTAGTAGTAATTTTTGTTGATAGTGGCAGAAATGAGTTAATTGCGGTATTTTATGTTAACCAGATTTTTATGCTTGGGAAAACGTATACATAATTGACAGCATTTTCAAAGATTCCTCTTCTTTTAATTGACTGCTACTGTAAATATCGAAGTACAGTTGTCATATGAGCAGTCAAGCAGTCCCCTAAACACGAGGCCTTGTTTTCTACTAAATCTTGGATGAACAGTGCTAACAGAATCCAAAGGGGTGCTGAACTGGGAGCTGGAAGAGAAAGAGAGAGAGAGAGAAGAGCTGCTGTCAACAAGCTCTTATGGTGAACAGATGTGGGGAACTCCCTCACTACTCCTTAGCCTGCAGCAATGCATGCACGCCCACCCACCCGCCATCCCCCAAACACATACACACACATGCACTTTAACACACATTCACATGGAGTCAAAGCAAAACAATAATTTGGAGTAAATACCAGAGATGACTGGGATGTTTGTGGTGGATTTTTTTGCACCGAAAGACATGTATTTGAGTAAACCAAATGAGATGTTGCAGAAAAATGCTATAAAACGTGATTGGACCACAGAGTTACTTTTTACTCTGTGGGTTTTTGCGGGTCTGCCTCAAGTCAAGATGGCCATAATGGGTTGGAACATTGGACTGCAAAGCTCGATTTATCTCCCTGTTGCACAGATTGTCCCATTTGATGGCGAAACAGACATAAAGTATCTGCCTCCTTGAGCTGCTCCTAGAAAGAGACGCAATCACTCAATGGCCAGTACTTTGAGTCAAAGTCTGTCTCCACCCTGAGCAAGCAGGCTTTCTTGTGCATTTATCCTCCCAGGCAGTTATTCTTACACAATAGTATTGAACTGCTGGAATGCTATCAGATTTACAGGGCCTATCCAAGTGAAAGGTACATTTTGATTACAAATCGTGTGTGGCCTTATGTTCTCTTTTGCTTTGTGACTACATTATTTAGCAGAGTGGATTTAAATAAAGAGAGCTAAACTCTGCAGAGCTTATATTGCTAAAAACTTCACATATTTTCTCGTTAGTAGCACTAATATGTGCAGAGCCACAAACTGCAGTTAATGATTTCACAGACGTGCAAAAACTAAGTAAATTTAAGAATAAGGCTGCTGCCTTTTGAGGGTATCATTAGAGCCAATGGTTCTCGTTGCCAAGCAAAGTGGCTCCCCTCATAGCTTTTGAATGCGATGTCATCATGCACAGCACTCTATAGAAAGAGATGTGGCAATCCATATGTGACCAATTCATTGTCATTACCGGCAACAGACAATGTAAGCAGATACCATTATTTAATCCAGAATGAATTGAGGATAACTGCTTGTAACCGAAATGTGTCAGCCGACCTAATGTACTGTATCTATTCCCACTGTGGTGTGAATTGAATGTTATTCTTCCCATTCAGCGCAGGATTTTAATTTATGAATGGAATGGCGCGTAGCACGTACATGAATTAGGGCACCACCATGATAAACGAGATGAAGAGTAATGCTTATGGAACGCTATTTTCTTCCTGAATAATAATCTGAATGCTTTACTACATTCATAGGAGATGATGTTTCTGTACAGGGGCTTTAAAATAGCATGATCAAGACACAGGAGAACTAAAAAGCATGATTTTGTTTTAATGTAATGTTTGCTTTTAGATGTACCAAAGTGACTACCTGATAGGAAGACGAGAAACTAATGTGTGAGTGGACGGATAAAAGTTTTCTGTGTGAGAGACGTTATCACTGATTTGTCATATGCAGCAGGCAGATGTGGACCCGAAATGCCATGCAAGGAAGTCAGGAAATTCCAATATTTACGCTAGCGTATTCTACAAAAATCGAGCCTTGGTGCTACAAATCCCTGTACGTGTTAACATTTTAAAATTGCTCACGTTTACAACCTTAGGGAATCACAATGTCCTATCATTGTCGAGCTACCCAGTTCATGCATGTACTTTCCCGGTGAGCACAGGTGTACATATGAAAATGTGTTTATTTGTGCTGGTTAACCAAGAGTATTGCATTCTTGACATCCACCTTGGAAAATCCATTCCAAAAATTGGATTAGTTACAGTCACTGGTTCTACTCTCTGGTTTGTGATTCCGTATGTAAATATTTGGTCTGTATAAACACCTTTCAACCTCTGCTATTGTTAAGCTATTGATGTCTTCATAGTATCATGCAGTTGGGGTGGTCATTTACTTTTTATAAGAATTATTATACACTCAAGCAATATTTTTTTTATTAGTTAGGAGGCCCTCTACTGGCCTGCTTTGGCTGGGGGAGCTTTTATTGTCTTTCGATTACAGCACCGTAATTACTTTCTATTGGCGTGAACACCTAATTTTCTAACATAATCTGATCCAGCATCATCTCATTTAGCAACTGAATGAGACGTTAGGATAATTTACCCGGTTACATATTGCACAGGGAACTAAATGTTTCTCTAGCAAAGTAATGATGATGTGTTGAAAATATGGGGCTTCTATTAATTTTTTGCCTGTGATTTGAGAGGGGGCAGGTTTGTGCAGGTCGCATACCAAAGCCTGCTGAACAGACAAACCTAACATGACCTAGGAATTATACCTCAGGGAGCTTTACAAATTTGTCATGAGGGGTCATAGAATATAAACATGTTTTCTGTCAGTACAAATCTGCTTTTTCAGACATGCATGCCTTCTTGATAACGGATTGTAAAAAAAATGCAAAGACTGCTCTTTGTAGTGGAGCTAATTTAGTTGAATTATGTTTAAACTTAGACCCTCGTGAATCTGTTTCCTACTTTCTGGCAATGAACTAAAGTTTTCTTTTTTCTCTTGTATTACGCTATTACTCCTTGCATTCAAGCATGTTTTTCAGCGTAAGAGAAAGTGTGGATTGTCCTGTTCACAGCACACAAGAAAGGTGGTTGACTACCTGTCAGCACCATCTAATGTCCTTCTGCTTGTGTCCAGTGGTAGTCAAACTCATGTCCCAAGAGGTCAATCAGTCATTCAGACAGATCTGTGGCCAAAAGACAGCCTTGTTTAAAAAGCTAGCCACTTATCTTGATCCCACTACTTCAGCCATCTGCGTATAATCTCAGCACTGATAAAAAGACTATCTTCAACATTGCTCATTTATAAAAGCTGCTATTCATCTTTTAATTACCAGTAATTAGTCATGTGATCTCTCCTTTTAAGTGTCATACAAATGGAACAAAAACACAGAGGTCATATTTAGCAAATGTGTATCATTAGAACACAATGTAGCATGCTTCATGTAATCCTGTTTTATTTTCAGTCAACTACTAAATGATAGCTATTATTTACGTTGGAATGTTTACACATTGGTATCACAATTCTGCCACCAATGGTTCAATCCCAGTTTTGGCATTCCACTGTGGAATTTGCAGCTTCTCCCCATGCATGCGTGGGTTTTCTCTATGCTCAGTGTCTTCCTCCCACATCCCAACTGGGAATGTATGCATTTGTGGTTCCTTGTCTCTTTGTGGCTTGCAATTGGATGACAAACAATCCAAGATGTACCCAGCCTCCTACCCATAGTTGGCTGCTATAGGAATAGAAGGCTGAATGAAGGAATATTACACAACCTAGTTATTCTGAATACATACACAGTGATGAAGTGCAGCCCTGCATTAGCATCTCTCAAACCATTTAGAGGCAGGCTGAAATGAACTACACTCCTGGAGGAAATGTCTCTAGAGCACTTCAACAGCCCGACTCTTGCAAAAGAGGGGTTACTAATTTCTTCTCCCTAGTTAAATTTTCTTAGTTTGCCTTGGGATTCAATTTCCAAAATCCTCTCACACTCTTCCACTTCCATATTTACTCTCTAGCCTGCACGCCTCCCTGAGTGAGCATTATGAAGGATTACCCTCCTCCAGATGTAATCCAATCAAAAAAGCAGGAACTGATTCCTTATCTTTGTAAGATGTTGCATTTCCCCTCTCTATGAGAACACACAGCCAACATTATCAGTCATTTGATTACACCGAGTAAAAATGGATACAGAACAGCAGCAGTTTCAGACAAGAGGCCAGACTTATATGTTAAAATCAAATTCAAGTATGGACCTTATGTTTTTGTCTAAGATTTGGAAATAATTAACCGGGATAAAAGCTGTTCTGGTTTCATAATGAGATTAGATCCCATATCAACTTTTTTTTATCATTATTTCATGACGATCTATGTTTCAGAGCACCTTTTTCCTGCCACTTCTTTTTTTATTCGAGGACATAAAAAAATAGTGTTTTAGATTCACGGGACATATGGTCATTCAATTTTTTTTATACAGTATGTGCAGGGCATCGCTGCACTAAATCAGCCGCACACGCAACATAAGCCTTGGGCATCGGCAGGCTAACAGATGTTGGTCATGAAGGACAGCTGATCTTATGAACTGTCTGCTCTCATAAACATGTTTCTCAGGCTACCATATGGGCCAAACACGTGTAGTTTCAGCAAGAATCACACTGCCCAATGATAACATTTTACGCTGTTTCAAATGAGCTGAGTAGCAACACCAATTCTGATGCATCTGGGGCATGTTCCATAAACATATGCTTTACTTTACGTGACAATGGGTCGTTAAATTGATTCCAAGTGGGTGTATTTGACCTATAAACTGTACTTAGTTTTAATGCCAGTCAGCCACCATGCTGCATTGTCTCTTTGTTATGAGGTTTTGGCTGAGCTGCAGTGAATAATGCTCACCATAATTGCTGAAAGGTGATTGCACTGGCAGGTTGCAATGAGGCTTGAGATCCCAAGAGCTGCACCCTGATCCCTGCATAGGGATATGATTAACCGCCATCTCTTGTCATTAACTGTGAGGGCTTTTGGCAAGCAGGGCACTCCAAGTGTGTAATTGTCATATTAGACCCATTGCTGGGTCAGATCGAGTATTGGAATCAAGTTCCCGGCTTAAGTACATTGCGAAATTGACCCAATTGTTATATCTTGTTTGTTTAGGGATATATGATAGCCTCGCTGCCATTTATTCTGCTTGCCCCATGAAGCAGCATGGCAATGATATCGTTCTCCTGGATGGTTTAGCTGCAGATACTACTATAATCAGAATAACATTAATAAAAACAAACATATTTACTTTTTTTACCTTGCCTTTTAATTATTGAAATGACAAACCTCAGTGGAATGGAAATGAATTTGGAATGAATATTTTATTTTCAAGTAAGTAAGATTGACTTCTGTTGAGACAAGTGTGGCTGACTGCATGTGTTGTGACTCGTGCAAGAACTAGTTCTGACTAGCTCTAATCTATGTCAGTCAAAGACCAGACACCAGGGAGAGTGAGTTATGAGATAAAGAAGCCCTGACATTAGCTCCTCCACTAAAACTTGACTGGTTTACCTGTTTGTCAATCAAAAGGAAAACTCAATATCAAGATATGAAGGACGAGCAGATTTATTTAGTTTTATAAATGAAGACACAGATGACACCACCCCTGAGATCTACCAGTCAATCGCAATCAGTGTTTTGGGCACGTCTGACATAGCTCATTTTTGTGTTTTATCGTACATCATGCAGTAAAACGTGTACAAACTGTGAAAAGAATTGTGCCCATATTGGCAGAAACTTTAATCTTAATGCAAATTGAGCCAAAGGGAACTCTATTAGAGATTGCTAAGAAATGCATATGCTCACGAGCCTCTTGATGGTACTTCAGAAGCAAGCTTAGCTTTACTTATGCTGCTAGAGGAACCCTCATTTGGGTAGTTAGCATCACTTTGTAACTGAGTAAACAGAGTGATAAGGGAATAATAGCACAAGTATGTTTTGTGTGTGTGTTTTTTAATCAACAAGAGGTCAGGGACAAGAAATGAAATAAAGGCTCTCTGAAGAACACGGGGTGAACTGAGTCTAAGAACTACAACATTTTACGCATTTTGTTGATAATCAACACAATTATATCAGATAGAGCAGGGGTGGCCAACCCGCGGCTCGCGAGCCGCATGCGGCTCTTTGCCCGGTTTCATGCGGCTCTTTCGTCCATATCAAAGTTTGTATTTGTGTTTTATTTGCGTGTGCGCTTCGCTTGAGTTCAATACGGTATTTTCGTCAAATGCGCATGTGCTTGGGATGAAAACACCTCAAAGTTTCCCAGTAGGAGCAAGGTCATTTGAGTAAACGTTTTTAACAGAGTGGGAGAGCTCCCGTGAACCAGAAGCGACAATGAACGGCGTCGCGCACACAAAAAGTATCCCAAAGATCGAGCGTCGGCTGAAAAAGCCACACCCCCTGCGAGGCAGACCAAGGCGAGAGTGCTCAGCCGGGAGCAGCCAATAGGAGAGCGAGGTGTACACCCACGTGGTGGGCGCGCTAGTTAAAAGCCATTCATAATAAATGACAGCTCACAAGGAGCGAATGTTGCGCAAAAATAGGCTCTGATTTTATGACAGAAGTCCCACTAAGTAACATGCATAGTAAAAGAAAAACGCTATTGTAAATTATTATATTTTTGTTTGTGGACTTGGTTGAACTGAGAGTTTGTCTGTGTGAGACAGTGCACACAATGTTCATTGTTGATAATGACTGGCCTGTGCTGTTAGTACTGTAGGAGTCAATTTATGTCATTACTATTCTGGTGTGTGACATTTACAATAAATCTGTGTGATGTGGCTCTTTGCGGTAACACGGTAAAAAATGTGGCTCTTGGTCTCTGACTGGTTGGCCACCCCTGAGATAGAGAATTATATTCATGATCGAAAATCTGACCCATTGTACCATTTTTCAATGTTGTGTTAGTTGATTTTGGAATATATTTTTAAAAATGCTCTGCACCTTTGTGTGGCGTACACATCCAATGTCTTTTACCAGAAATGGAAATGACTCATCTCATTCGCTTTATAAATGAGCCCCTAATATGCTGATAATTTTACTATACTGTGGGAATTTGTATGTGAACAGATTAGTTCAAATATCTTAACAAAAATTAAATACAGATGCATATGATGTATTTTTTGTCAAACTGCCTGCTGGATGAAGTATTATTTCAACTCCAAAGCCAGTGGTTGTTGATATAATATGTTCCATGCTTCAAATGATTTGTTTGAATTAATCACACCACTTCTCTCTGCTTTTTCATGGCAATATCATGTGTGTACGTGAGTGTCTATGTACTTGTGGAGGAAGTGGACTATAACAGACTTTCCCATTGTGGGCTCAGGGCCAGTCTGCATTGTGTTGATGAATGAATCATTGCCGTGATTACCCACATACCAAACTTGCACGTGTGCACATATACACACACAATGCAGAAAAACAAGTCAGGCTATGTAGTCATGACAGGAACTTTGTGTACTACTACCTGAGGGGATTGGGCTGTAGGAGAACGGAGACGTTGTTGTGGGATGGAATGATGAAGCAAACTAGGGAGACTGAACAGGGTGGAGAGGTAAATCTCTTACAGCTGCCCTGATTCACGATACATGACCTCAGCAGGCCAGGCCAATGGGAGTATGTTTTACAGATTCACATCATATGTGCACTGTGTAAATAGCTACAGAAGAAATCTTATTTACATTACACAGACTGCCAAAGCTGTTTGCTTCAGAGTTTCTCTGTTGCCAAAAAAAAAAAAAAATTTAAAATATATATGTTGGCTATATTAAAATCTGAATGCAATATTTTATCCAACTCTTTGATAGTGGTTTAAATTGAGTAATGAGATCATCCAGCTAGTGCAGAAAACGTAACATTTACAAGGTTATTAGTGAGCTTGTCTGTTCACAAAATGACAGACAAGGCGTGAAAGAATGTGTATAACAAATTCTTTACGACCAAAATAGATATCCCCGAGGACAAACCCAGCCAGGTAGTTTCAGTACTGGTTTTCAGAAGATCACAAAAGAAGTCAAAGCAGTGAAGACGGATTGATCTACTTTGTTAAATCTTCCAAGAGCTCCATGTAGTATCCCATATTTCCTTACAAATTCAATTTGCATTGGTGTAAGAAAGGAAAATACTATCATTATTCCATATAAAGCAAGTTATTTGAGTCTAAAAACAGCTGGATGCATTTTTAGTTTCAATATTATAGATTCAAGAGGCATTGTCTGAAGAAGAGTTGCACATGTGCAACTCATTGGAATTTATTCATGCTTTTGGAAAAGACAAGTTGATTCTTGGTCCAAGTATTTAACATTTGTACTCCGACTGTCAGCATGGCAACAACAATGGTTGTACTATTGCCACTCCAAGCCATGGAGACTTTGGAGGACATGGCGAACATTCTTTAATGTTTATAGTGGTAGGAGTGGAGAAAGATAAATGAGTGGACCTATGTTTCTTTGGGACTCACTTAGGGAGGATGAGAATTTATGAATAGAGGTTTGGCCCAAACACCAATAGTTGTGGTTCTAAAGGCTGCCTCAATGGAGTTGGTAAGCCGCCGTGAGCACCAGGAAACAGATGTGGCCTGATAAGAGAAGAGGATGTCATATTGTGTGTATAGTTTCTTTCCAAGTGTGTGTTTTCCTATTGTAAATATGATGCGTGTTCTTCCACGTCCAGCTGCTTCCCCCTCTTCCATTTGACCTGAGGGACAATCGGCTGAGAACAACACCAGTAGGCTGGTGCTGACACGCAGGTCAACATCGATGCATGCTTTACAGCAAACTAATAATGAAGATACATTGTGTCACAGTAATATTGTCAATTCTCTAATGCCTTTCCCAGCCTGCAGTCAGTACTCCACTTACACTACTAGTAAGTAGTATAATATGTGCATAGAAGTGGAAAATGTAAGGAAGTTACTCCATTTTATCTCCATCTAAGATGTTTCTTTGCTTGTGCAGGTGTGTGCGTTGCTATGATACCTAAGGAATATATAAAATATTACATATCTGTTAAATTTGGGCTAGGTGCCATATCTAACAAAGGCATGGGAACCAAAACAAGGCTTCGGTCCCAGCCAGTGTCACCAAAAGTGCACCTGGTTAAATTACCATGTGTGCCTGTAGAGTCAGGCGATGTAAATGTAAGAGTTACCATTCAGTATATCAAATGTTAATGGAACCTATGATGCTTTTGTGTCAGGCTCGCCTCTAACTCTTCATTTTTCTCAGTCATGGAGGCTGTGTTAGAGCAATGATTTTCTGCATTGATTAAAGTTAGGATTGGTCCGAATTGGTCAAGCTCTGCACTGTATTTAATTCTGTCATTGTAATATTTTCAATAGCAGTAGTACTAAAATGATTTATTAATAGTGTGCCTACTGAATGTTTAGCTGGTGCTTTCCCCAGTTTATTTTGATTCATTATTTTGCACACATACCTATTGTGGATAGAATGCAGTACATCATTTTCATGCTAGATGCATGATCTCAACCTTTATCTTGCATATAAGGTGACCTTTCCTGAAATAAGGAAGGACCCTCCCCTATGCTTTAATTCCAAACAACATGACAGCAGTCTTAGCATGGAATATCAAAACTGCAATCTGTTTTTACTTTAACAGTGCGACTTCCTCTCGGCACTTAGAACTTTTCCCTCGGTGATACGGACGTGGTAAAAGATATTCCTCTGTAAAATTCATGAATTCTCAACTTTGGAGGGTATATTTCACTACTGATCTATTGGGCCATGATAAGAATTCAAAGGTGAATGGAGCTGGAGGACATCTTCAAAGATGGTCGAGGACATCACAGGAAAGCCAATGAGGTGTTACCCTCTTCCACCATCCTCAGAAATAATGTGCCTTTCTGCAACAGGATAGACTGTGTTGGACATTTGGATGTGATTGCAGTCAGCTGCCATTAACTTGATTTAATCAAGGTTCTTAAACTTTGACAAAAAAGTGTCTGTGTAAGCAAGTTAATATGGTAAATTACTTGCAGGCACATGAAAAAGAACATCAATTCCCCTACTCATTTTAAAGTACACTATTAATCACAGGTAGGACATTCAAGTTCCATTAAATGTTGGTTAAAGCTTTTGTGGGAAATAATTGTTTTTCTAAGCCGCCCTCTGCCTCTACGTTTGTTGAATTTAATTTATATAGAAACTATGTAGGTTCTCCGCCTCCTTGTGCCCTGCGATTGGCTGGACACCATTTCACAATGTCCTCATAGTTAGCTGGAATAAGCTTCAGCACCCCCGCGACCCTTGTGAGAACCCCAGTTCAGAAAATAAATGAATGAATGCAAACTGTGGTGTATACAAATCAACATCTGTAAAAAAATGCCCAAACATAGACATGGAAAAGTGATTATGGCAGGCAGGTTTAAAATCTAAACACAATTACATATATTGTCGTCCATTCCAACAATATTTCCCAATTCCATTTTTCATCTCACAACTCTGCTCTGTTAACACTGATAAAAAGATCACTAGAGGTGTCCTGGCTGGTCCACCAATTTTATTGAGCACTTAAATTGGCAAGTAGGCAATGACACAGACCGACATTATGAGTTGGCATGTCATAAAAATGATTTTACAGCTGTTATTTTAGGATAAAATGACTATTTTACCACTTTAATCTGTCCTGCATGCTCCGGTTCTTGCTTCTCTTCACTAGCCTTGATTATCAAAGATGACTGTCCAGAGCATCTGTCAGTTCAGGAGAGAACTGTAAACCCCTGAAGACAAGGACACAATCTGAGCAAGTTGACTCTGGTGGAGTTGACAGCCGTAAGCTTCTGGAGGTGATAAAGCCCTTTGAACCTCAAAGCTGTTTAAGGACCCCCTTTGTGCCCTTCCAAGCCCCCTTTGAGTGAGGCCACTGAGGTTTCCACTTTAATTTTGGGAGTGGTGACGCCAGGAGAGTCTCCTTCATCTCACTAAAACAGAGACTCCAGAGAATATCTCATTGAGGCAATTCGTTTATTGACATTGATTAAAATTTTGATTTGTAATTTAGAAAATTAATTAGCATATTTACATAGCAAAATAGTTAATCAGTAGGCATTTCTGCACAGCATTTGAGAAAATCCAATTATAGGCGTTGTCCAACAGAAATGAGACATTTGGGGTATATGTTGCATTATTCAAGCTAATGCAAATGTTCCAATTATGGGAGTTGTTCAACAGAAAGAAGAAATTAAGAATAGATGTTAAAGCTGGCATGACCAAATCTCAATTTACCAAATATGAGACTACAAGACTACACATGTGGAGCAATGCGGGACAACATTCATTCATTTTCTGAACCCCTTATCTTCACAACGGTTGTGATGGGTGCAGGGGCCTATCCATGCTAATCAGTGGCCAACAAATTGCGGGGCACAAGCAGACAGAAAACCATTTTCGCTCACCCTCATACCTCTGGGCAATATAGAGTATTCAGCCAACCTATTTTGCATGTTTTGGTATGTGGGAGGAAGCCAGAGTAGCCGGGGCAGACCCACGCATCCCCAGTTTGAACATCCAAACTCCAAACAGTGAGTTTTTTTTAGTGAATGGCTCCAATGCAAATTGGCAGAGGGGCAATGGCACCCGGCTCCTTTAGGTCACAGTGAGGGTCAGACATTAAGAGCTCAAACAGTGGTTCTTCGGCTGAAATTTCAAAACGCACAAAAAAAAAAAAACAAGACACTGAGATATGACATATATTTCACCCTAGTTCAAGTATTATTCATATTAATGATTTTCTCCCAATTCTGATGTAGGAATCGGATATGCCAAAGTTCATAGAATGTAAATTTTAATTCATCTAGATTGGTTAGTGCACATTTAATGTTCATCATGACAGTTCACTTGAAAGCCACATATATCTAAACTATCTGTGAGTAGTTGACTGTACATGCAATGATACTAAATGTTTTAAATGTTTTGCTTCTTCCAATGTCTTTGAAATCATGACAGCTTGTATTTCGAACTCATGAATACCTCAATTGTGTGTCATTCAAGGCTTTTCTGTAACACCCTATTGTTGCTGAAACTTTGACACACAGCCATTACCATGACAAGAAAATTATGTTTCATTATTGGAATTTTTTTTTCCAGATGGAAAGGCTCCCTAAGAGATGTACAGCATCGGGTTATGGAGCAAAAAAGGAATCATTTCCCGTGATGTCTCCTGGTCAAAAACAATGTTCCTGTTGGCAGTCATGACAGATAAAGGCCAAGTTCACTATCCAGAGTCTCCGGGAGGGAGGAAGGACAATGTAATCGTGGAGCTTTCTCCCAAAATTCCCATTAGGTAAGTCTGTATGGAAGATGTGACAAAAAGCATAACATTTAACTTTACAATTAGTTTAACTTTAAATCACTTATGTAAAGGTCATTTAGCTTGTTTTCATTTAATTGTGATGCTTTTTGTTTAATTTAATTTTTCCGGTCTTGTCCGCAGTTAAAATATATATTCCACAAAACAATTTGCTGAGTGGAAACAACCAAAAGAAACACAAAGAGGAAGATACGACGGTAGGTCATGATTTGAAAATGTACTACTACTCCATTTGTACATCTTTTTCCGAAAGTGGGAATACCCAAATAGTTTTTTTTTCCTTGAATACAAAAATAAATCTCAACAAAAGCCATGCTTTTATAGAGGCTGTAAAAGTTAAGGTTCACAAGGCCATAGTTGCCCAATGGGCAGTTATCAGTCGTCAGACAGACAGATGAGCTCCACACCTGAGTACACTCAAACCACATACTGTCCACTCCTTGCATCTGTGTGCAGGCATGGAAACACAAATTCATCGTGTACATACAACAGAGCATCTATAATTGCATCTGGACTTGAGAGCAGGACAAAATAACTGGAGGGCTGATCTTGATATTTATTGCCTCAGAAGACATTTAAGCAAATCGAGTTATAGCCGGTTGACCATGTTGTCTTTTAAAGAAACATCTGGTTTTCCATGCTTGTTATTGGTTCTTTATTTTAACTGTCACATTTGTATCACGTGGATTTGATTTTTCTTACAAAATGATACCTATAAAATTTCATCAAGGCAACGTTCCAAATTGATTCATATCATCAGTGGCCATCAACATGCTATTTTTCTGTCAAATAGCTTCTATTGTATACTGTATTGTAAGCTCTCAGAATTGTTTTAACACTTTTTAGTGGCTGGCACATTCTTGGTTTCAGAGGAAGCCACAAAAAGTGACACACACAATAGAACATCCACTGCTGATTCTCCGAAATGAGTGCTTTGGCAACATAATTGTGTCTGAAACCCTAAAGTTGTATGTGACTTTCAATGTTTTGACAAATTCTACTAGATTGTACCAATGCAAGGAAATCTGTCTTCCAAGGTCTCATAGAAAAAATACAAATGGTAAAAAAACTCCCAGCAACTGACACACTTGCTTTAGGAGGCCAACCAGAACCTCACATGAATTATTCATGATTGCAATATACAAACGTAAAGATAGCTGAAACCAAATTGTTTTGAAAAATTTCCCCTGGAAAAAAATGTTGGAAACCATCCCAAAATGCTGGTTAAATATGCTCTTTGAAGGTAATGAGGCGTGCTCATGGCACGCATAAGTAGGGAAATCCACAGTGCCACACCAGCATGTTCACAATTGAGCTTCTTTTTCACTCGCAATTTTGCCTATGTATCATATTTTTAAGGCAGATGTGGTACAATTTCTGCCATGCCTGCTCACAAGGCATAAAAATATTCAGTAAAGGGTAAATGAATGTTAAAAAGAAAAAAAATGTATCAATGTTCACATGATGGGTAAAACTTTCAAACATGGGGAATGGAAAAAAAAATACACATCAATTTAAACCCCATTAAAAAGTATTTTCGCAGAAATTGCACATTCATGTTAAACTATGCTGTATGTTTATGGCTAATGGTTGAATATATTCTCTCCAATAGTTAATAATACATGCAAGGTTATTAAGGAAAGCATATTTTTATTGTGTCCCAAACCACTTTAGAATCGAATGAAGAATGTAAAAATGGTGAGATCGTTGGCCAACATTTGGTGGTAAAAGTAATATGAACATTTTATGTGGATAGCCACAAAAAAAACGAAGAGTTTCATGTCATGTAATAATTTATTTTATTGAGTGTAAATGGACATTTATTTCCACTGCAAACTTGACTCGGAGCAAAAATAAAATTTAGATACAGATGAATAAAATATCATGATAGTCATATCAGCTCATAGTAAGAAAAAAAAAAAACGGTCCGCACCAGATAAGCACCATGATTCATCCTACAAAGGGATTAGTGTGATATAACAAAGTAATTTCACTTGAAATTGTCCTTTAATGATTCTCCATCTGTAAAGTCCAACAAATGTCATTTTAATTATTCACAGAATATCTGTAATTGGAAGGACTGGGACACCTGGGCATTTATACATACTAAAAATAGAATTGCATCACTAATTTCAGCTATAGCAGCTGTTATATAATTAAACAATTGCGACTAAAAGACATATGTGTATGATTTTTTACTTGGTTAGGTTGCTCATCTTTAAATGACAAAAACATATCTTATAGCAATGGAAATAAAAACAAGTTGTTAGTGTGTCTCATGAGAAACAACAACCCAATCAAAATCCAGATGTCTGACCATCCAATGTATTGCATAAGGATCATTTTGGCATTGTTAGTGAGGAAGAATACAACCCAATTTTTTAAGAAGGAATCGGGCAAACTAGCTGTACAATTCACATGGTGAGAATGCCCTTCAAAACAGATGAAGAGGAGGAAACCAAATCCAGCTAATCTGTAATGCATTAGCAAGCACACTAACAGTATGTTACAGGCCATTAGTGGTTAACAATGATAGCTGATTTTCAGATGGCACTGATAGCCATTCCAGTAATTCGCTGCAGTCTGTGTCAACTCCCCGATGACAACGGCTGCTTCCGGGCTCTGACATCGGATCAATAATGCAAACCCCCCCCTTAAACTTTTGCCTTGCGGTTCCATTTAAAAGCACTTCCTCTCGAACTAATGATGCAGGTTAATTGCCTTGTCATAGTTGGGAGTTTATCGGTAAAGCAACATGAGCTGTTTAAAAAAAGAATCCCACCTGGGATGTCTTCCCCCCGGTGCGTATTGTCTCTGTAGTTTTATTGATGGGTTTTTTCGTGTCTTCGCTGACCACCAAAGTGTTGGAAATTTTCCCAGGAACAACATGGTTATGAAGAGAGGGTTTAAGGTAACTATGAGTACATTAATTCTCGAAATTTGTGGATGGTTCTTTTATAATTGAGGCGCCTGTGGGTGGCAGCTGTTCTAACCAATGAAAGTGATGGTCTCCCAAATTGCCCTTGAGCAAGATCCTTAACTTCTGCTTGCTCGTTTGTCACCGGAATCCTGTCCTACATGCAAACACTTTCATCTGGTCAACATATGGTCCATTATGTATTTTGTCCATAGTGGTGTCCTGTCAGGTTTCCTCCCTATACATCTCAGCAGTGGGTCGGGGCCGCCTCTATTGATGGCCACCGCTTATTAATCAGACTCTGGGCGGACACTAAAGGCCTGACATTTGTTAGCAACTCTACAACAGCATGCCATTAGGGCATCAATGTCGCACATTAGCCTGAATAAGTCATGAGGGGGCCGATAAAGCTGCAACTTCCCCTCGCATTAGGGATGAACGTCTTTCAGGCACATTTTGTTAATATGCATGCAAGAGGCAGCAAGGGAGGCGAGAGCGAGATAGGCAAACAAAGGAAGAAAAAGAGGCATTAAGGACATGGGACAAACTAAAGTCTCCTCAGAGAGAAGGACATTCAAGATCAATTGCGAGGAGAAGATGCAGACTAAGTGCTTCTCTTATAACGGGAGAGGCCTAATTAGAAATGATTGCCCCAGTAGCACCAAAACCTTGAATTGGTTGGAAATGGAGCAATTTTACTGATTTTGCTGCTCACGCCAAGTTTTCTTAAGTTTTTTTTAAATTATTTTTTATTTGTATTTTTAGTCCATGTTTAGAAATCCGAATACCCAACATATTTCACAGACTTGCCACCTTTAAGCCAAAGCAAAGTACAGTTGAGGCTCCTTTTCTACTGTTCATCAAGCAGACAAACAGACCATAATGAATCAGCCTATTGTAGCTCCTGTAACAGTGTATTACCGAAGCATTGCCTCATTTAACCCGCATCTATTGGAGTGTAAACTGCTCTAAATGATTTGTTGATGGTAATGGGACAAAGCACTTTAATTAAACTGTTTGAACCCATTGCATGTGACCAACTAATCAATTTCTTGTTATTGATAAAAACTGTTACAACAATGTTGTATCACCAGGTCGGGAGCGTGGCTCCTTCTGGACCTCATTTACTGATTACCCTGTTAGGTTAAGGTTTATTATGAGTGAATGTACACACATTTACATTCTGTTTGTATGAGCAATGACGGATGTTTGTCTCACTGTCACCGTGCCACCGTCCAATGTCTCTACCCACAATTTATTTTGTGCTTTTCCAGATACTCTGGCTTCCGTCTGAGTTTGTGAAATGTGTGTTGGATTCAATGAAGCCCCTAAATTGCCCACTTGTGCGAACATGAGAGTGGCCACCTGGGATATGAACAGTCCAGGATGTCCTGTCTGCTTTCCTATCAGCCTATTTTGCATTGAGGTTTCCTTCATCATCCATAGGTAAGTAAAGTGTGATTTTGAAAGTTACCAATAAGTACATGAAGACTTTTGAAGGGGTGATATTAATAAATGCATCCCACAACATAGAAATAGAAAATGTTTTAATAATGCAATCAACAAATCATACAGACTGGGTTATATACTTTTTGTGCAATTTTGGTGTACTTTTATTGAAAATCTGCCATGAAAATAATAACTAAATTGAATGGAAGGCCTTTAATTGGAATAGAAAGTTGTTAGCACATATTTAGACTGATTGCGTCTACCTTTTCAGAGGACTTGTTCACCTATGCATTGGCTAATATGGGCTATAACAGAAATGTGGGAAACTTTACAAAAGGAAAATATATCCCGGTGACATTTTTGTGAAGGTTTGCCTGGGAATGTTAACTTAAGCAAACTTAAGGTAATTAACTGACATTACAGAAGCAAATATTATTAAGAAAGTGATGTTTTTAGAACCAGGGCTCCCACAGAGAGATATTGTCAAATGTTCCCTCATGTGTCAAATCCTTTTATTTTTTCACTGAAGAAGCCGCTATGCAAATGCGATGCCTTTTGAAGTATGTTTTGTATTTTTCAGTTGGTGTTTTTATAAGAGTTTGACTTGCATTCTGACATCATTGGTGGTTTGTCACCGAATTTCAAACCTACCAAAGAATTAGAACAAAAATACTGCCTCTTCTATATACTCACACTACTGTCAAAACTGTTCAAATATGTTTGAATTAACCAAAAGGCATCAAATAGGAACGTCTTGATAAAGAGGGGGAAAAACAAACATCTTTTTCTGTCTTTCTAAGGTCAATGTGGCTTACAGATCCCCCCCAAAAATGTCAAAATGAAGTTGCAGTTTGCATGCCAAGCCATTTGCTGGCACTGTTGTATATAATTAAGTACCACATAATAACGCCACAATCGGAAAAAAACACTAAGAGAAGAGATGATTAAGCAGAGTGGTCACCTAAAATGACCTTGCCCTCTAAATCACAAATTTAGGAAACTATTCTGAACCTCCTTATTACTTGTGTTTTGCTAGTTATTTTTAGAATATAACTCATTGCATATTATTACAAGGACATTTTTTTCTTTCAGCAAAGACACCAAAAAAGACAGTGGCACCTTGGCTTGTGATTCTAATGCACATTTTGTCACTAATAATGTATTTTTAATCAATATTCCCTTTTAAAATGAATTAAAATGCCATTAAGAGATTTTAGCCCCCAAATGACTATATATTAACACTTTTACTTAACTCAAGTGCAATAAAACAGAGAAGACAATAAACCAATCAACAGTTTTTAGCTTCAAAAAGCATTAAAAATGTGTTACAAATGAGTATCTGCCATTATCGTACCTGTATGTATCTTAAAGTTGCTGTGTCCCAGATTTTTATTGTCTTCCAGTGGACAAAGTTGATTTTTCTTTTCTCCCAGGTTCTATCAATCAAATAAAAGCTAACTGACAGAAAAGCCATAGTGCACTAAAAGCTATCATCACACCCTTTTGAGCCTATTTGCATTCCATAAACAATCCTATGTATTCATCATTTCTTTTGAAGATGTGTCCATGTGTGAAAGAGATGGACACACCTCAAACGAATGCTGATCCATGAATTTCCCTTAGTTGTCACGCAGCATGCATACCCAAATCAATCAAGCCCCTTGGACTCATCAGTCCCACTTACGGATATCAGCCTACAAATAAATGACACCCCGCAGGAGGGGAGATCAATAAGGAATAAGGTGAACGTCTTTTTGCTGCCTACCTAGCGGCCAACGGGCATGGGACGATGCCAAACCAAATCTTCGTGTCCTACCTAAAGTGATTTGACTCACAAATGTCAGTCATTAATCCTAACGGAAGAGTGACATTGATTGGCAAAGGATGAGAAATGGATCTCCATCATGGCAGTATGCAAGTGTGTATACTGTACACACTATATACATGTTTAAAATTGAATAAACACAAACAAAAGATTAAGGATCATTCATGAAAATTCATTCTGATTAATCGTATGTAGTTTACCTGGCCCTGCGACTTATATATGTATTTTTTTTCGTCTGCATTAGACCACACAGCCAAAACAAAGACAATCATTGTAGTATTATATTAACCAAAATGCCAGACACAAAGACAGTGGATAAATTCCAATATGATGCTTGAATATACAATGAGCCCTGCATTCCTTCTAGGGTGTTCCTTTGTGATTGAAATAGTCAATAAAAACTATGAGTCAGTCAGTTTTGTCTTCGTCCCAGAGAAATGTTCCTCAAGTGTGGTAAGCCATAAAAGGGCAAGGACAAAACTCTTTGGAGACATCTTCTCTGCCTATTCCTGATTTACGAATGAGTAATCTTGTATTTAAGCTTCTACAAAGAGTATTTATTTTATATTCATTTGTTCACTATGCGCCAGATGGACTTTAGTTGCTGCACTCCACCCATTATAAACTGCAAATGAGAGAAAAGAGGGCCAGTGAGCACGTTTTCTTGTTTAACTAAACTAACTTTATTAGGTTTCTAATACTCAGTGGTTCTCTCCAGGATATTTAAACAGCTTATTAATTCATTGCATTGGTACTTGGCTATAATTGTGGTAAATGTACAATTACAAATTGTAGAAAAACAAAACTTTATTCTCTTCGGCATCCTTAATTGGATAACAAAACACTGTTCTATTGTACTATACCAGAAAATAAAATGGGGTTACTTTAGAGTATGCATGAAATTGTGAAAGGTGTCGGAGCATGATTATTCAGACAAGATTTCATTTTTGATTGCCAAACATTGTAGTACATTTTGCACCATGGTTGCTAAAAAGCTGCCTTGATCATTATTATTATGATTTTTTTGTTTATATTTTTCTCATTCATGTTTAAGATATTTTGTCATCTTCAGCAATATATCATTTGCTTAGGACTGCTATAATATTCCCATCTTTAATGCAATACTTTAATATTACTTTTGGAGTGTCTTTAGTACTCTTTTTAATGGCATCACTTTCATTATGAGAGATAAATGTTCACATATGAAAGCAAATCTAGGATTTGAAAAAATATTAATTTGGGTAAAGGTTTCCTTACCATTTTTAAATATATAAAAGGAACCTATACTGTACATGTGCTGTATTTAATGACAAATGTGCTATTTGGACAGGTTAGTTTGCTTCCAAACTGTCTCAGTGTTTGTGTATGTATGTTATCCCATTTAGTAGTTTCCATTCCTTATTAGGAGGAGGCTGGTTTTAAATAATTCATGTTCTTCTCAGTGGGAAACAATGCTGAGAAAAGTAGATACAGTAAACGGTACAAGTTTGCCAGAAATTATTTTTCACAGTACTGAATCTGTACTGCTCTACAGTAATTATTGTTTCAATAAGCAACTCAACTAAATGAGCAGCTTAGGGTGTGTGTTTTCCTGCAAAAACAAATAGCTGCGGATACACATTTAGGTATAGTCAATGAGCACACTTCCTCTCTATGGATGCTAACTGAGATTATGTAACAGGCTGGAAGTGTTTTTCCATTCTTGACAACTACTCATGATTACTATGATTTAACATTCATTCACCGGCAGTGACTATGTGTGAGTTAAAGATTGTGTTGTTTCTTTTCTGCCAAATACAACATTAATAATGATAGATGATTTCAAAACATGTTCTTCAAACCAACATTGCTTTCACAGTAATAATTGCATAGCTTTCAGATTTGAGTTGAAATAGTGGTCTATGTGGTCTTGCCTGGAATTGATACCAATGCTGCAATTTTTCCTACTGCCTGATATGACACTGGGGGGCTCCTATGTCACACTGATTTTCACTTTTTCCCATGAAATAAAGGCTGCAAAGGTCAAGCCCCATCTTTCTGACATCATATTTCCAGGCATCTTTGCAGTGTGATAGGTTACGTGCTGTAGAGCCGCCTCTACAGGCTAGAGGGAAGTTCCTCTCCTCGGGGTGGGATCACACAGGATACCCGACTCCTTTTCCCATGTTCTCCTTAGCCAATGAAAACAAAGGAACCCTAGCACATTCCCATCAACTACTCCCGGCGATACAGCGGCCTCAGGGAAAGAATGAGTAAATACCAAAGGCAAGAATGTCCGTATAGGAAGGAGATGAGGAAGAGGTTGTTGGATTACTCAGGAATTAGCAGCCCCCTGTGTTTCATTAAGGTTAAATCGTTTATTAGACTTAAAATGTCATTTGTTTTCATTTGCCGTCCCCTATTGTAGACTTCTCCTCTGTGATCTAAATGTCGGATGCAATTTATCCTTTTGTGGAGAGGTCATTGCAGAGACGAAATCTGCAGGTAATGACTTTTTCTCTTGTATTGTCCCACCCAAGTCATACTTCAACGTCATATTCTTTAGTCTAAAGTGAATTATCTTCCCATTTCCAGAAAAAAACTGAAAATAAAAAGAAAAGTTTAGAAAGGTGCAGCATTCCAAATAAAATATTTCCCATGTACCCTACACAAGAGTCCACACGAAAAGCAAATAGATGGTTGGACATATGTTTTTTTTTTTTTTTTTTGTATTATTATTATTATTTTAAATCATTTGAACATGTCATCTTATCCATAACATAGTTGGGGATTTGTATTTGTGGAATTTGTTTTGTCAAGCTGCTCTGCACTGCAACAAATGGCCAAAGACGATGCAATAGTGTTCATGATTGCGGGGCTGAAAGGACCAAAATGACATCCAGATGCTCCCAATTACGCTGCCTCAGCGCTTAGTTTGTTGGGGTTGTCGTAATCCCCTCCAAATGCAAACAGACACTGATGACGATATTTGCAGACAACCCATTTTAAATTGAATCCAATGATGTCATTCATCCAGGCTATGCATAAATGTCCATATGTCCTACACTACCCATTTTTATGTGTGTTGCATAAATGCAACATATCATTCAATGTAAATTAAGCCGTTAAGCCTATAGAGTGCCATTTTTTCTTCTTTATCTTGCTAAATAATTTCCCAAATTGCATAGAAATTGTCAATCACTATGTAAATTATATTTATGTACTGCAACAATTATGCTGTTACACTGAATTCTGTTCAGAACTTTTTTCCTATCATTGTTGCAAGGGATGGGCATAACATTATTTACTGCTAATTGTGGTGCATAATCTTTTGTATTAAATACTATAAAATCCTCATAAGACCAGTGAAGGAATTAATACATTTCCAACACTAGACAGTTGTAAGTAAATTTGCAGCCTATGAATATTTCTAAGTGACTTATAAATCGTTACCAAACAAAAAAAAATAAAACAGCAGTGGTATCAGATTTGTAGAACGCAATGGTCACTGGAGAAATACACTGTTTGAATAACTGCGAATGTTTGCTTTTACTCACTTGTGATAATGTTTCATTTGGGGCAAAGGGAGTACTGTAAATGCTGACATCGTTGTGGTATGAAAACTTCCAGTGAGAGCATTTCAGAAGGTCTTTTGTTGTTGAAAAAGTCATCTTTATTTAATGGAGGATATTTCTAAAAATATGTTTTTAGGCTTCCAATATTCTCTAGTGGGGGTTATGGTGACCTTAAGTGGCATGAGAAGCTCTACACTAATGAGATGCCGTGAATTCAAGGAAGGCGTCTCCCCGCTAAAGAATGTGGGCTTCCTCTAGAGATGGAAACAGTACAGCATGTTCTCCTTGAGACATAATGTGCCTAGCCATGAAAACACCATTAGGGGATATCCCTGCTTGCCCTCCTACACATGATCACATCCAGAATGTATGAAGGCGCTGGATTTGTGTGTGTGTGTGTGTGTGTGGGTGGGTGGGTGGGTGGGTGTGTTTATGTTAGATGCATGTCTCCATGCTGGATGGAATTTCCTCTCCTTACTCTGGGTTGGATTTGTTTTAAATTGGGATGTCCCAATCGCATATTTTTGCATGCAAGTCACCTGATTTTTTTGTCCTGACATAATACCTAGTAATGTAAGATGGAGGGAAATATAGCACATCTGGATGTATTTTTTCCCCAATTTGAAAAGCTAGCCAATTTTAAAGAGGCTTTATAATGGAAACATTTGTTGGTTTGTTTTCACAGAATTAGATTGTGATTAAATTACATTTAAATATTTGGTTCTCGTAGATAAAATAATAATAAAAATAGAAATTTCAATGTGATGAATTGAGCATTCTCAAATGGGATTTTCTTCACGCTAAAGCTCTCTTTGTTCTGAAAAGTTTGATCCCCTGAAAATGAGGAATTTATGGTCACATGATTGGATGTGGGGCATGCATAGTTTTATATTTATTTTTAAGACATCATCTGTCAATTATGAACCTGAATACACTTAGAATCTTTGACCTAATGGAGGCAACAATTAAATCATCAAATGGACACTACTATTATGTAAAAGGGAGGATAATATGCCCACATTTTGGACGTTGCCTTTTTTCATAGAACTGCAGCTTCAATGTCAGCGGCACAATATTTCAAGGCTATTAACTTGAGTGCTTTTTTATTCAGTCTCATATTTTTTTAAACAGCATAGAAAGTCATGTAAATGTAATATTAATTTTTTCATTGCTTTCATTTTCTTTCCTATGGAGCTGTTTAAAATTCAGTGATTTTCCTTACTTGGGGAAAGTACAATGAGGACTGGAAAATGCATACAATATACAACATTAACTGCCACTGTTAAGGAGGAGAAATCCTCCCTGTTTTTGTAAAATTTGATGTTTTTGGGCCTAGTTTGGAAAATAGAGATAAAACAATATGTTTACATGATGGTGTTCTACAGAAATTATTTAAAAACGTAAAATTGCATTTATTTGCATTCATATGTGTAACCTGGTGTGTTCACTAAGTGAATTAACTAAAGCAATAACAGCTACAAATATTACAATGTTTATTTGGCATTTAAAAAACGTATAGATAACGGCAATTCGGTTCTAAGAGGTCCCTAATTTAGATCCTAATGAAAAAATTTCAAATGTGTGAATCCTTATCTGGAAAAAAATGGCTGGAGACCATTAATAGTTTATGGCTTGAGTTAATGATAGCGATGATTCCTAATTGAGCTCTACAGAGCGTAACTATCTGGTGGTCCTTTGCACTGGTGCCAGGAATGTCTCTCATTAATTCATTTTTCCCTCTTTTAAATATGCATGGAGAATGCCCGACTTGCTAGAGAATTTATTCATTCATGTTAGCAGAAAATATATCTTAAAAAATCATTTTGACACAAATTAGACATGCCGTGTTATACATTAGATTGTATGCATTTAGTAAAAGCCTAAGTTGAATGGTCCATCTAAGTTTCATTTCATTGTTATGGTACAGTTGCCAAGGATTTGAAGTTTCCACATTACTGGGGTAGTCTATTTCTGTTCTTCTAAAATCTGACTGTTATTTGGTGACTCAGAGATCACTCAGCAAATCATACCCTGCTGTTTTGGCCACACTTTCCACTGAGACTGCATGCAGACTTACGTTAGAGACGTATTAATAGTGGTGACTGTGTGAGCGCTTGTTGCTGTGCGCCTGCCAACAGCTAGCAGAGTAAACAGTGTGTTACCATGGTTGCCATGTGAGCGGCTGACAAAACAGCGGAAACAGGAAGGGATTCCCTTACAGCCCAGTGACGGCCCTCGGTGTTGCATGGATTCCCGGCAAGCTTTTCTTCTGGCACCACTGGGGGTTTCCCCATTTCTTAGTCAAACGTGCCAACTGGTCTATGGTTAAAAAGCCCCTCGCATGTGGTGGATATAATTGTTCCCACATGTGTGCTGTCAAACTGACGTGCAAGGTTGAAGTATAGCTTCAGGTCAGTCTTGTATTTACATGAAGGCAATTTGTAGGGCATCGAAAACTTGGAGTAATTTGATTCATGTGTTTTTGTTCTCCATTTGCTAAAAATAAACGTTAAATTTTCGTGTGCAGCATTACGTGGACCTTAGAGACAACATTGAAAGGGGGTGGGGGTTGATGCTTGGAGCTCTAATTTCCTCCAGAGTTGGTTGCGAGCTCATTATGAATTTAAAGCTGATATAAAAAACATAAGGTAACTCACTAAATATTCCAATTTTGTTTTACCGACTTCCACATTAATGACCTTATGCTGAAAGTTATGGTAGTCTCAGACCAGTCCTATCCAAAGTTTATGCTACTGTCTCTAAATGGTAGGATTTATTGAATCAAAAATACAAAAAAACAAAATATAATCCTTCCCTTCACTTGGGACTACCTTTTGTCTCAATAGTCCACCAGCAAACTCATTGTTCATGACATAAAGGAGCACCTTGAAAAGGGAAAAGACCTAATCCAAACTGAATTAGTTGACATTAAACAAAATGGAGCATGAACCAAAACTAAAGCTAATACAGGAAAAAGAGGGATTATGACACATATCATCTAATATAATTGCCATTGGTTTTGCTTTTAAAGTGAATGTTGAATGAAATACTCAGTAAAGAGCAGAGAATCCCCTCGAAAGAGGTGAAGTACAGAGAACCAGACTTCAATGCTTCCAGACCAGCGGCAAAATTCCAACATGGCAGATGGTGACTGAGACAGTCAGTAGGGAAAAAGGCCTGAACTTAAACTGGAAACAAACCCAGTGTCTGAGTGTGTGTGTGTGGTTGTGTGGTTGTGCACTATCCAGATCACAGTCCATCACAGCGTTGAATTGATATGTAGAACAGAAGCTCTCAAAGCCTTCACTTCATAGCTGCTGCTGTGTGGGGTACGAAAGGAATAGACGGCTGTTATCATTGAGAGATATTTGAAAGAGAGCTGACCTGCTGTTTGGGGAATTAGGAAAGGTCTCCTTCAGCTATGAGCTTTTCTATTTTGAGGAGGAAAATAAAAGCTGAGGGTGGAGATTAGAATAACTTGGCTTCCTGTTTGATGTCCAAATAAACACAGCATTCCATTCAACACCAGCTTTCAATGTGAGTTATAAAGATGTGCTTCTTTTGCAAATTACATTTAGTGTTGATAGGTTTTGTATTTTATGGAAAACCATTATGTTTAGCCAGAACAGCAAAAAAAGACAACTGAGAAATACAACTGAGTTGATGCTTACACTCCAATCTCCATGTTTAATAACTTTCATGGAAAGTATGCCATTGTTTTGATACGATCTTTTTCCATTCTAATTATTTTCACATACTTAATATTCTAGAAATTAACATTGTTTTGAGCTACGTCTGTGCTCAGCAGATCGTGAGCGAGGAGATCCCCCAATGGGAATTACGTTCACCCAAACTTCATTCAGATCGGATGGTGGCAGTCGCCACAGCTGAGGGAATTTCTGTCAGAAATATTTGCTTTTTTCTTCGAGGGAGGAAATGAGGGAGGGGGTAGCGGGTGGTTGCTTAAATTGAATCACCATGGCAACCTCAATAACAGTTCCCTTCCCTTCTTCGCACCCTCCCCTCTTTCTTTTTGCACAAGAGGAAATGAGTCTAAAAAAAGAGATGTATAGTTTCAACCGTCATGTACTTCTGATGGCTGCTACGCAACTAAGACATCATACATTTGAGAAATATATTACAACTGGCATTATATGGCATATTAAATTTATTTGGCTCACATCTACATACAATATTTTTACGAGATGAAGAAAACTTCCATTTATTTGACAAACTAAAAACTTTAAATACAATGCAATTTAGAAATGACATTTAAAATCTAATGAGCAACTCACCATTTACAATGCATCTCATGAACCTCTTCCAAATTCCCTATGTTCTACAAGGCTTTCCTTGACATTTCATGATTCAATTCTTATTTATTCTCAGGATGGCAATTGGTTTGTTGGTAACTGCCACAGTGCACAGCACTGTTTGCACACCAAAAACATTGTTTTAGTATTATTTTATCTTTTAAGCAATTATGGTCACACTTCATATTTTCAAAGGTCATGTTTTTTGTTGAGCAAAGGCTTTCATACACTTCCTGACGAGAAGATTAGGACCCATTTTATAACAAACCCTAATGTCAAGGTGAATGCACTTTAGCGTACAAATGGAAAATTCGGACTCAACTGTCGGGAGGCGGCAGGCAGGCAAAAAAGCAAACATATTCCCTGTCATTAAATTATATTCAGTACCATGTAAATGTAACCGTCATCCCTTATATGTATCAATTTGTCGTCTTATGATATAACATAGAGTAAACTTTCACTCTGATCAATGACTGAGAATTCTATGGGGATGTAACATGCATCACGGCAATTGTTCTTATCAAGCGAGTGTACACCAGATTGGAGATTCAGGGTCTACTGTAATTTAATCTGTTGCTATAGCTCACAGTGCACTCTGCACATAAGACATTGTCAGGTTTGCTGCTGGCTTTTACAGCCAATTAAGCATGTCGAACCAGTTGGAGGACATTGGGCAGAAAAAGCACTCTAATTGGCTGATCTGCTTTGATAGGAAGTCACCAAGTCATAGTACTGTTTGTTTCAACCAAGAACCTTTTCCTTTTTTAATTACCTTCAAAGTGACATTGCTAAATTAAAGTGGTGTGTGAGAAGCATAAGTATTGTTGTAGGAAATACCAATTGTTTACCTCCAAGGATATTGTTATGGAGGATGAATACAAACTAATTCCACCATTGTCAAGCATGTGAGGAACGTATTTTTTTTTTTACATCTTCCGACAATCGTCTTTAACATTTTAATTTTTGCGTTTTGTTAGCCAATTTCAATGAATTTGACCTTACTTGAATTTGATCTTGGAACTGTGAGGTGTCATGGTATTCTGTCAGCCAATGTCGCGCCCATGAACATACGGTATAGGCAATATGTATAGAAGATAAAGTAAAATGATTCATCCCTGGGGCAGTACTCCTGAAAGTGCTGCTGTCATAACACTGACATTCAAATTTTACCACTTTGGTATTTACCTTGCCCTATATGTCCCCTAAAACATACAACCTTAGAATTTAATGATAAGTCTTACATTGTTAATTTGTGTAAATTACACGTTGGGGAAGTGATGGAGTTTTAATAAATTCATTTTTGTGGCTATGCAATGTTAAATGACGAATAACTTAGGTATAGACTTTCAACCTTTCAAAGTTAGTAGTATTTTAGTAGTATTTTTCTCCTTGTATATGTGTTGTAAAGCTGGAATGTTGAGAATATATTAATTATACAGTTTGAACTGCACACAAACAAACTAGATTACTGAAAATAAGACTGAAGATAACTACATGGGGAGATCATAGCAAAGGTACACTTACACAAAACACCTTTGTTATTTGTTGCAAAAAAGTGACATCACACCTTCAAAATCTGCCCTTACTGCACATTCTTGGTATGTCAATAAAATAGAGGATGTTGGAAAAAACATGCTTGTCTGCTATACACTACTGTGCGTCACCTCCAGGATTTCTTATAATGTTTGGTTCCATGTCCCAAGCCACCTTTTCCTTAGCTTTGTGACTGGACAATAAAGTCTACAGGTACGTGACACCATATGTTTTGCTATAGAGTAATGACAGCTCTAAGCACTAGTTTTATGACAGCTGGCCCCTGGTGGCCCGGTGATCAAGAACATGTCTGGGCTTCAATTAGAGATTCTGAAGCGAGCATTCCTCACAAAGTTGAAGACTCCGTGAACACAGTTGTTCCATACCGTGCAAAACTCATCTGAGCTGCAAGTCCAAATCTATAACAAAATCCACGGACATCTAGAAGAAAGAAAGCGACTGCATTATACCAAGAGGAGGAGTTGAAGATGCGGAAAGAGAAACAACAGACACCAAAGGCATTTGGAGTTCATGATCACTTTGCTTGACTGTGCTGTGATTAAAGTGAGGAGTCCCTGGAGAGCAAGACGGCTCCGGGCCTGCCCAGTCAGTTCTTTGGCTCCCTTGATCTCCTCTATGTCGCCCACAGAAACATAGAACCAAACCTTCACTCAGAATGGGCTTCTTTTATTGCTCAGTGTTCCTCATTTGTGCAGAAGAATGTGCCAAGCAAGCACAGTTTTCCTGGCACCTCTCATTTTAAAGGAAGGAGGTCGGCGATGGATGAACTGCTGTCTGGATTATTGCAAATTCTTTTGATGTTTAAATGAAGATATCTCGCATTTCGAAAAGTGATCGTCTTGGGAAAAAATGGGGATAAAGAGTCTGCAAGAAAGTTACCTCCAGAAATGCATTAAAAAGTTAAAGTAAGCCCGGATTTAACCTCTATCGCATCATCTTCATTAAGATGATGTTCTTATTATTTCACATAATTGATAATCACAGCTTCATGGGGGAGAAGGGAGGATGCCAAGAAAGGAAATGTCACTCTTAGTCTTAATTAGATTCAGAAGTCAGTGGTGATGGGTTGATGAGTCCGTCATTAGCCCATCCCCTCCCTTAACCTTTTTCTTCTGGTCAAGTGACCTTCACTCCATGTCGACGGAACGTCTGACAACGAAACAAAATGTCTTGAGGGGAATGTAAGACCAAAAGATAAAAAAGCTATGACATTACACACATTTATATGATGCGGGAGTCTGGGTAATTACACTGATACTCACTTAACATGCATCGCAGGCAAGATGATCGTTTATCAGCCACATGACCTCTGGCAAAAGGGATATTTCTCTGATCTGTCTAATTATTCATTTTTATCATTTGTTCTTTTCTGCCATGGGTAACAAACGGTAAACGGAAAAAAAAACCTTTGTGTGCCGCTTGTAATCTTAAACAACACAAAGTGGTAAACACTACGGCACAGCTGGGTGGAAGGTTTCGGAAATGATTCACTGATGGTTGTGTGAGTTTCAAATGGATTCAATTTGGCTCAAAGCTATTCTGTATCATTTCTTTTCAGGAAATAAAAATACAAAGCAATCTCACTTCTTGCGCCTCTGGCTTGTTGGAGCAATGGGGGTGGAGAGTGGGGGTTGTGTGTCACTGTTAATTGTTGCTGATGGGAAAAGGGCATCTTTCGAAAGGTTGCTTTGATAGCTTGTGTCACACTTGGAACAGCTCTAGTCCAAATATTTGGTTTTGTCTGACATCTGCTTTTAGGCTTCTTTCTTCATTGAACTCATCACCCATGCCTGACAGAGAATCGGTATTAGATTTCAAAATAAGTTGTTGGCTATTATGTAACTAGTGTGGGTGTTTCTACAGAAATAGATTGAACAGTTTAGCCATTATCAATCTTGATGTAGCGTTTATCTTTATGAAGTACCATGTTTACTAGGAAAGTCTAAATGGTATATTTTCTCTTCTCATAATGCAAACCGAGACTATCTAAACAACCATGGCTCCTGTTTTAAAATGATCCATTCTTAGGCATACTGTATTATGGTGCCACTTTGCAAAGTAGCTCCTCCCTTTCTGCAAAGATGTGAGTGACAACTAGAAATAATGTGATCCAAATCCACATCTGTCTTCTGTTCTTGCCATAAACATATTTTTCATTCTTGGCATGAACCAAGCCCACTTTGGAAAGAAGCCACCAGCCAGTGTGTGAAAGTCAGAGGTGTACTGTAGCATGTGTCGTAAAGCTGCCACTGATATTTCTGGGTCATGCATGTGCTGGGGGCCTCTTGCACTGTTCTAACCTGCCAGGTTATTATGTAACACATTGGTCGACTTGAATGCTCGCGCCTTCTGTAATTTTCCACTCTGCCTGTGTACACCAAGGATTACCTGTATGAATAGCGAAGCTGACAGGATTTGAAGCAGAGAGGCCTCGGTTCAAGGCCAGAGTTAAGAGCAGCAGGAGAAGGGAAAATGAGTGTTGAATTCTGACTGTTCATTTCAACTTACCCATATTCCATTTTTCTGTTGGTCTGCTGCTTGACAGCTTTCACTATTTTTCTTCTTCTCCGTCGCCACTTTTTTTCCATAAAGAGCAGCTTATGTAGACGGGTAGCTGGATGACAAGTTGAGCACAAAGAAGAGCTCAGGCACGAGTCAAAGAAGTGAAGTACTTTCCTACATCTTACCAACAGACGAGACACTTGCTTTGATGGCGAAAGAGCTATGGCAGTGGTTTTGCATGATTTATTTTGAACAACAAATTCTAATTCTGTTTAGACTCCATGCCGTTTGTAGCAAACGGTAAACATCATTCATGTATGTCACAGTGCTGATTATGTAAGACAATGCAGACAGTTCCTGTGCAGCATTAAAAAAAGAAACATCATCAGTCAACAGGAAGTGCAGCATTGCCAGGAAGCCAGTGAGGGAACTGCAATGACTCATCAGTTAGTTTCTACACAAAGTATGATCACATACTGAACTTGCATTGATTATTCCAGCAACCAATTGCTTACTCGTGCTGATTGGAATGCCAAAAAGTACTGCCTTTTGTTAACATAACTCCTGCCAAGATTCTGAGAGTTCTAAATTGTTTATGTATAAAAAGTACACTATCGACTTGCGATACAAAAATATACAGTATGCATTTGGACACTGGTCCCCACAATATGTTCAAATTTGCGACGTGATAACATTCCTAATGCACATAGGGTATTAACATTTATTCATCCATGTTCTGAACCGCTTTTTCTCACAAAGGTCATATGGGGTTCTGGAATCTATCCCAGCTAACTGTATTAGGGGCAGCCAATTGCAGGTCACAAGGAAACGAACAACTATTCACACTCGCACTTAGGGGTAATTTAGACTATTCAACTATGTTTTTGGACATTCATATAATTTAAATGATAATAATTGTTGCTTAAATACAGTCAGGCTTCCTGCTGCAATAAAAAAGTACACACGCACGCATTTACAGTAACATTTCTCAAAATATATTGAGTTAGAATCAAAGGCTAGTGTTGATTTCAATCCAAATAAAGCACATCAATCAAAACATCTAAATAAATTGGAAAAACCTGGTGTGCTTTCCATCTTGAATGCTATATATGTACTGATCTAGTGATAGTTTCCTACTCTATTATGGGCTAAAACCAACAGGCTGCTGACGATACAGGTTTCCTTGAGCAAGTACTAAATATTCACTCCTTATGTAATACCAATACGTCTTGAACAATTCCTCCCACTCCCAGAGACTGTCTCACTATACAAGATGTATTGGCCTGAATTTATTATATGGGTTGTGATTTTTAATTTGAGTTATGATGCAAAGAGAATAAAGGATTCCCTTTGAGGTCAAGGTTAGGACACTAAAATGTTTAGTTTAAGGATGAAATAGATATTTATTGAGGGAAGTTGTGTAACGTTTAGCCTGTGATGAAATACGTGGTTAGGAACAGGTCATTTAACATCACAGATACTACAAAGAGAGCAATTACTGCCACAAAGTCAACTGAAGAGCCTCACTGTGACACACAGTAAACTATTATCATCAGCAACTCTGCATCAGTTTGCTTCAAAGGCAAGAGTAGTCTCACTAATTCAGTCAAGATGGCCAAGAACATAGTGAGGATTAATTGGCAAGCTGAAGCCAAAAGTAAACATTTGGACCTCATCTCTGTAAATCATGAGACTTAAACCATACACAAAAAGTCATTCATTAAAGCAAGAAAACGCCTCGTCTGGAGATCCAAAGGTCAAAAGGCTGAGTTATGCCTGGAAGGTCCCCCCCCCATTCCCGAGGGATACGTTTGACCGATCCCTGGGTGACATCGGACGGGGGTGGGCCATCACTTTTGTCCTTGTTCGTCTCGACCTATGAGTTTCCAGTCTGTTGCTATTGACCATCTACCCGTAAAATAAAAGAAAAAAAGGTTCGGCCCCCGCATAACCCCTTGGCTCATCGCTATTTTTCTTTCTGAGTGATAGCTCTCTCGGCCACATCAAGTCTTTTAATCCACACTCAGTGTAGTGGCGCACATATATGTCAAAGTGAAAAAGTTGGCATTTAGCAGCTTCTTCATTGCATCTTGGTCAATATTTCTCATCAAGGTGGCCAGAGACAAATGACCTTTGGTGCATTGACCTTGTCGTTGTTAATGGCAACAGGAGACAATAGCGGAATCCCAAGATCCTCAAGTTCAATTCCTGCTCTGGCTATTAAATATATCACTGTTACTGCTTCTTAATTAGATCGTTACTGTGGTCTTGGAAGCGCTGCAAAAATATATGTCCGTACGTAGTAAAATCTTGTAGTGTCCACTTAGAAATGTGCAAAATGTGTAAACGATGTTAACAAACGGACATGTTTCTGGATGGGTACATTTAAAAATTAATGAGCCTTTAAATTTTAATTTCAAATGCGATCCCAATCTCCCTGGGTCCTGACCGTTACTGGAAGCGCAGATAGCAACAGCGAGGGTGCAAAGAAATCGAGTCAAAGTGACAGGATTCATAAGGCAGAATGCACTCACGACTTGCCGTTTCCCAGGAAGCGATAACCAGAAAGTGGGTTTTAATGAAGCCGGGACAGCTAATGAATGCTGCACCCACCAGCCCTCATCTTCCTCTTTTTACATAAGACTCTCTGAGAAGCGGCCTTGATTCCTGCATGATCCCTAAGCGCTGCCTTTTTTCGGATTTTCCCCCATGTCAAGCCCTCCCTCCTCCCACATGCAGATCCAAAAGTCTGGGGGTAGTAGGGGGAGGTTGTGGCAGGTTGTGCTAAATCAGCATTTCAAAGCTGCTCTACTTGTCAATTATCCGCAGCTGCATTTCCCCCACCGTCGGCGCACATGGGCTCCATTCGACGATACAGGGATGTAAGGTCAGTGTGTGTAACTTCTACGGATGACATCACCCTCTTTGGCAGTTTTTTTTTTTTTCGTTTCTCGACGGGAATCGAGTGGGAGAGCAAGTAGAGAGAGACAAAGAAAGCTTGCATTTCTTCTCATCCATCCCCTAAGTGTAAAAACACAAAAATAACAACGCAACTTCATTGTTTACCATCAAGCGGTGTCTTTAGAGCGACGCTCACCTTGGGAGGCATTCATGTGTGTAATACAATTTAAAATTCCATCACTCTGCGAGGAGCCGTGTTCTATATCTTTTCCATTAGCTCCACATGTCATACGAATACCACATCTAAAATTGTTTTGCATTTGTTATGCACACAGTGGGGACAATCGGGGTGCTTTACTGCATCAATGTGGCAGAGCTCACTACGCACTCCATTGACTAGTGAATATATAAACATGCGTTCAGCATCACTTCTGTCACTGGGCCAGTGAAGTGAAGTTGTTACGCTACAGTCTTCCTGGGAGTTGTAAAGCTGTTTTCAAACACAGATATCAAACTAGTATATCTCATGCATTGCAGTCAAGGGAGTAGTGGGGCTGCTCGGTAATTCCTGGCGTTATAGCAGCTTTAGATTTTGGGGGGGCTCCAAAATAGTCAGATGTGAGGAAAGCCAGATGGGGGTGTGGTGGATAAGAGTAAAATCCTCCAAATTTCATTCTGTGGAGGTAAATATGATAACAATGTGCTGAGAGACTACACGACATGATTGCTTCACAGCGGGAAAATGCTGGTTTAGTTTAACAAATATATTAGTCAGGGACAGAGCTACACTGAGAGATCCAGTAAATTACCTCAAAACAATATTTTGTAATGGCTATTAAGTAAACTCAGGACACAATTACTTTGCTCTAATGCTTGTCTGGATGGGCTATGAATGGAGTCAACCGAAAACATACTTTTATTTACAATTTAATTTTACATTGACAAAGTTACGATATTAAGTCAGGACCACAATATTGAGGCGCTTTGAAAATTGTGATATCACAAAATGTTGACCTTCCAAAATACTCTCCCTTTATATCTGTGCTTGTTTGTTTTTCTTCCTTTTCAATGGGTTATTGAATGGCTGTCTAAATTAAATATCACAAATATATTTATAAATATTTGAACGGGTGAGTGGCTACATTTTTTAAGTTAAAATATATATTATATATAATTGAATTTTCAATATTTTTCACAAAAGAGGAACCAGTTTACCATCATAATGAGTATATAATAAAAAGAAAAAGTAAAATATATCAAATATTTGCGACAATTCACCTCACAACTTCAAGCCTTTTCCTTATGTGATAAAATTCAGATATACAAAAACCCACTAGTGACACTTACAACCATTTATTTAGCATAAATCTTGCTTAGTCCCAAAATGTGCTGCCTAAATCTGGCATGCCATCGCACCAAGCGGATGATATATGGAACACAAACTGTATTTACCATCTAAATTACTTCTGCACAATGCTAAGATGATGACAAAGATTAATCGTCTGAGGAGCTGAATCCCCCCCTCTCCTCCATTTCCAGTGTGGTGGCACATCTCCGGCCACACATTACTGACTTAAAGGCAACATTTGTATTCCTAGGAGGCATCCTCTCTACCCAGCTTTATGACACTACCACCAGGAGACTGCAAGTAGGGGCCTCGTTGGCGTGTGTGGGCCCCCATGCAACCATCATCTATTTCCCCTCACTATCTTTTTATCATTACACATAGTCTAATAAATGTGCAGTGTGCACTGTGATGCTGCATCATATATCAGGCCAAATGACCGGGTCACTATCAAGGTTAGCCTCTCCCCCGCTCACACTTTCACCTGCTGTTGCCAGAAATGAAGGAATATTTGTCTTTTCTTTGGGCGTATTATTTGGGAATGCTGTTTGACAATGTAATAACCTTTTCAACATCCCTTAGGAATGTTTATTAGTACAAGGATCACTTTGAAAAGAAGAAAAATAAAGTAGTTGAAAAGTTTTAAGGATAACCTTTTGGTTTAGCAAATGAAATAATTTCATTATTTCCGGTTAAGTTGTTCACAGTTCAGGCAGATAAAAAGGAATATATTCATGACAATTCTCATTTTTATGCTGTCTATAATTGAAGATGAACTGTGCCTCAAGTAATTCTCATTTATAAATATATATTCTAATTGCAGCGGAATTCAGACTTACTTTTGTCCAAAGAGTAAATTCAGAAAACTCATTATTTTTCTCTTGTATTCCTCAGAGGCCGTCCATCAAACTTAAAGTGCCACATTTTGGACTCCAATATTTTCCAGTGGAACCAGGATTTGACACCAATCCTTCACCTGATCATGTCCAAACCAAAAAAAAGTGTGCTTCAGGTGGCCATCCGACAAAATTTGGGTCCCGGCCAGTTCCCAGGTGGGTTCATACTTCTCACCCTGAATGCATAATATGCTTTCCAGATATTAATATTTAGTTGCTCATGTTAACTTGACAAGACCTGACATCTTTAAAGGAATTTATTTTGTTTATCAACTTTCACTTTAAATATTTTGATGCATAATTCAATTTTAAAGGTGAAATCTGACTCATGTAGGAATTTGCGTACATAAACCGAAATGCTTCATAAATCAATAACTCCCTAGATAACATGTTATGTTACTCATTTTATTCCATAGTTGACCATAGCACATGTGGAAAAACGAACTACTAAATAAAAACCAAAAAATAAAACCTGCCAAAGGTGTTCATGCCGCAGGGGGTTTGCTGATCATTTGTTTTGATCCCGCAGGTCACTACTGACAAGTGCACCTCAATTGAAACAATGTCTTCTTTCTCCCACTGTGCTGATTTTGCATCATGTTATAATTCTTTACCCGCCCACATCAAAAACGGAACACTATCACACTGTCTCCATTCTTGAAAGCACGTTTGTGCACGGCCGTGTGTGTTTGTGTGAGAGAGAAAGCATTTGAGCAGATGGAGGATTAAAGGATGCTCAAACTGGAGTCCAGCCAGTGCCTTTTGGTTCACTGTAGCTCCTTGGCCAAACACACATGATCACACACCCACACACATATACACACACAGAGTTGGTCATTTCAGTGTTATTTTTCAGCAGGCGTTATACTGGCTTTGCCAAACTAGCGCATGTCCGACTGTCTCTCGGCGATCACTCATCTGAGGCGAGAGAATCAGCAATGCCCTAGGAAACTCAGCACTGCTGATTGAAGCCAGATTGGAACGAGGCCTTCAAATCAGAGGGACATGCTCGGCTAAATTGTTGAGTCAACGCCAGCCTATTATGACGTGAAATTAACTACCCCAGACAGCGGCAGTAATGAAAGATCTCCCTTTCTCTCCATTTATAAAAGAGTAACAAAAAAAAAAAAAAAAACAAGCGCTACATGACTTATTCTAGGACAGTGAAGCGTATCAACAGCCACAAACATCACTTCTGGTTCATATAATGGCAGCGCAGAGGAGGAGCATTTCTCTTTTTCATCAGCCTGACATTCAGTTAGTGATAGAGAAAACCTGTCATTATGTGTGTGCGGGAAGGTGGGCGGGAATCATTCATGGAAAAGGGTAATGACTGTTCTACTAATAGAGAGTCATTGTTAACAAGCCAGGCTGGTGAAAGGAAAGATGAATTTATTGAAACACATAGAAGCAAATGATGACCAACGGCCCCTTTGAACAGCGAACATCTGTATCTTCTGCTCTTAGAACGAAGCAACACGTGCTCTTCTACGACCTTATAAATGTCCGAACTTGGGTTTAAGAGAGCGCTTGTTAACTTTTACTGCCGTGTGTGAGATCACATTCAATAAACTCTGATCATCATGAGATTTCAGGTGCACAGGACCTTACATGGAAAAGCAATTTGGCTTTTTCCCCCAGAGGTTTCTGTTTATGGAAGTCAGGCAAGTGAAAGTGTTCATGTAGTATAAGACCAAAAGTTATTGCTCATATTTCTAAAATACTTTATTCGTCAACTCTCTTGGCACTAGAACAGAGAAATGGGAGCCAGAAGATGGCAATGTCAGTGTGGGAAAAGCAAGATCCAAACATATGATCCCAAAGTTATTTTTGTTTCTCCTTCTATCTTTTTATAGGGTTTACATAATTTGGGCTACTAGTAACACTGTGACAACGTTCATGTGTCCATAACTGACCAATGCCCCAACATTTAATGATAACATCCATAATTGAGATGCTTATGTCACCAAAAGAACAGAAAAACAAGTGAAAAAAAGTTTGGAAAGTACTTCTAAAGTTCCAAAGAAAACCTACTCCTGACACTTTGTATAGTGTTAAAACAATGTTTGGAAAGCATTTGCGCTTACAGACTTTTCTGTTTATATATACGGAATGTCTTTAGGGTTCCAGTGATTACAATACATTAGTCCAAATGTCCTCTAATGTATGTTTTCTCTTTTCCAAACAGCCAGCTATTTAAAACATAGACTGTTGAAAGAAAAAATGTCAATTGTTATACATACTACCAAATGTGTAAACGTTACTCTGCCACTTCAGCAGGAGATTCCATTGAAATACAGTGTGGCCAGAAGATCAATTAATGGCCAGCAACAAGCTTTACCCTACAAAATTAAACCATTCTGCAATGTTTTTCAGGGAATTTTTACAATAAAATTCCCCTCAAATACCGACCAAATAAAAGTGAAGAGAAAAACTTTCACAACCAAAGCTAATTTGTTGTCTTCAATGAACCCTACAAACGGGTTTTCATACTCCACGTGGAAATCCACGTGCACTAAGAATATGCAGACGCCGTACAGAAAAATATTAGACACATTTATGTCTTCAACAGCTGCAATGCAAACCACTTTCTTGCCAATAACTCTCACAGTTGAATTGAAAAACAATTATTTGTCGGTCAAAAAAACAAAGTATATCACTAATTGTTTGCCATTTTTCATTGTCCGCTGCTATAAAGTCCACGTTTGTCATGATCATGAGATTAAATCCCTGCAATATATTTTTAGTGCACTTTGGTATTTGTGCGAATCTCCGCATGCGACGAAAAAAAGTGCAAAGAACTGTGATAAATGCCAGCCTGTCAGGTGTTGATTTGCGCGCCACATCTATGCATGTGTGGGTGAATCTGCGCATTAATCCTGGTGTAAAAGTGCCTGTGGTCATTTTTCATCGCTCAAATTAGTTTGTATGTGAATGTGTTTGTTGCAGCCGGCGTGGGTGTGAGAACATTCCTTTTTTTTGCTGCAGGAAAACCAATATCTCTTTCTTCGCTCATTACCTTTAATCTTTCATTACCGTGTGGCACATTTCCAGAATCCTCCAGTGTGGGAGCGAGTGATTTAGTGTATTATTTTTCCTGCTGTGTCCAGTCTGAGAACACAGCTAACTAGCACCGGGGAGAGTTAATTACTTAATTATGGAGATAGGAAAATAGTCAGGAAGAAAAATGGCAGTGATGAATGCAAAGTTTGAGGTTTTTTTTTTTCTTCCAAACTATATGTTCACTCATTCCTCATAGATCATGCCCTCATTTACATAAATATATAGTCTCAACACATTTAGATTTTTTAACTTCACATTTATCTATACTTCTAATCTCTCTTTTGTCTTTGCTAATTAGCATTAAATTTAGATTTCAGAACAAGGATACATGAATAGCAACTGAACATTCATCATGTTTTCGCCTCGCTTTCTCTTCCTTCATGAATTATGGAGTGCCTTCCCTGGTTCGTTTAGTCAAGCCGATAGTAAATTAAATGGAGCATTCGACCATGCCACACAGAAGCGAATGGGCCAAGTAGGAATACATTGGCTTCCAATGCTGTAGCCAAAACATTTATAAATCTCAAAGTGTCTTTTGGCACTACAGTTCTTCACATGAGCAGCAGGAGGCAAAAATGATTGCGTCCAATTTTTTTTCAGTCAAAAAAGCAGTTGTTTCAAAGTAAAATCAGTCCGTTGAAAAGGTCACGATCATGTAAAATAGAACTACAATAAAAGTAAGTCAATACTTCTGGATCTTTATAAATCATACAATGGGGCCATTTACACTATACTACAATACAAACCCAAGGCTAAACTTAAGCCCCGGTTAAAGAACAAAAAAATGTTTCACCATTGAGTATTCGTATAAAAACGATAGTGTTACTGGCCTAACTTTTTAACGTTTGTTTTGAATAGAAAGATGGAAGAAAAAAAGCGCCCTCTGGACCTTGCTAACAGAGGGAAGATAATGATAAAAAATGTATTTTTTTTGGTGGGTAAATTTGTGTATCTCGTACTTATCCTTACGTTGAAATTCACACTAGAACTCATGTAAGTGATTAATCAATGAAAATTAATATTTCAATTAAGCAATGCCAACACTCAGTTACTCATTAATTGTGCTCACGGTAACTATAGGAAATGTGAGGGATTTGCCCAGAGGTACATGGAATGAGCATACTTAATGATGTTGAGGCAATTAGAACAACAGTCACGAAGAAAAAGCATTGGATACATATTAGTTGATGTATTGAAAACATTAAACACTGGCACCGTTCCCATAATCAATGAGGCTCAGGTAAAGGCCATCCATTTTGAAGTTTGCAAAAGAGCTTTGAATAAATTAGATAATATCTGGAAACATAAGGCACTATTTGAAGACTGGCCTTCAGTCAACTTGCTGTATTTGTTACTTCTAAAAGTCAAGGATCACTTTACTCAACCGGGACATTGTATGGGGCCATTTACAGTAAATATTAATGCAGACCCATCTTACTCCCAGAACTGAAGACTGATTGTGGATTTGTCTGTTGGAATGACAATGGCTTAAAAATAAAGCCAAGGTATTGAAAGTGATTGACTTTCCCAATACAGTAGATCCGGTATGTTTTATCAAAGTTGGTTTGGGCTTTGCCTGAGCCTTCACATTGCCCCATATTTCTCTCTGGAAAGCAGCCGTGACGGTGGGGGGAGCAGGCCTTCTTCTTGCCCACTCTGATTTATTGACCCGTGGTAGTAAAATGGCAGACTAGGATAACATAGGTTGTAATAAATGACTTTAAGGCGACGACTAGCAGCTGTTAATGCTGCAGCCATTACATTGAAAAATGAAGAGCTCCAGTGATTTCGTCAGATTTATACATTTGCTTGATGCCATGCATTAGTGTGCGTCATGGTAAAGTGACGCACGATTGGTCTTCTGCTACAATCTATCCAAAACAGAGCATGTTGTGTAAAACTGGGGGGAAAAAAATATCAGTTAGCCTCATACTGCTGACGAGTGAGCTACGACTAGATATAAAGTGCTTAAAATAAAAAGGAAAACAAGGAGCATATCCCAATTTTATGACCAGTATGGACGATGCTTGATGTGAATTGTTGACGTTTTATAGTGCGTTATTTGACATTTGACATTTTCAAAACACAATGGCTTCTCCAAGGACCAACAGTCAATCAGTCAACCACAACTGCTAAATCACAATTCAAGATCACAGGTACCAGCAAACCTTTATGGCATCAAACAAATTAAGGTCATGTTGCAAAATAATAAAACATAGAACATTGGAATCTGCTAAGTTTTAATATATAACAAATGACTGATTTGTTTTCAATATACCACAACTCTCAAAAAAGACCCCTCTTCAAATTTCCCAATCATTCTGTAATACAATATTCACTCATTCGAATACAGTGTCTTTTGTCTCGGATATTGAATTCTAACTGTTCCTCATTCACATTCATTCTTATGATAATTCCTATATTCCCTTTTAAAATTATTTTATAATAAGAGACTTTGTTGTACAGGCAATTTTGGAGTAATGAAATATTCTTGGCTGTCACTCAAGTCTAAAATTGAATATAAAATGTCTGTATTATTTGACTAGGAAGAGCTGAAGTAATAAAGGGCAAAATAGCTGCACTCATTTTTCAGGTATGAGACGCATCTTCACACCCGGGCCTTTTCCACCAATCCCAGATTAGAAAATAGGTGACACAATGGAGGTGATGAAGCCTTTCATACGCTGTACTTGTCCCAAAACTGACATAGGTCCACATGTATTGGGAGAAAAGGGGTGAACATGTAGTGTAAATGCCTAGTGTTGCACGCAAACACAATTTTCTCACTTCCCAAATCTCAAATGCCTTATCACATGGTCAATATTGTAAAATTGCAAGCATGTTTGGCCTTTGCAATCAAATCAGCACTATTATTTAACTTCAATTATAAATTGGGAACAAATGTAAAAAGAAAATGTGGCTGGCATTTTTGTGGTAATCAAAATGGCATTTCAGTTTATATAACAGACCACCAAAATCTCATGACTTGTGATGACTACTAGTCTTTTGAAAAGTTTATTGAACCATATGCAACATTTCCAGAGTTGTAAATGAAGCCATTTATTCAGTGCCAGTCCTCTGTTAAACAGATTTGAATTCGTATTACATAGAATGAAAGTAGTTTACTGTTAGCAGAAAAGAGATTTTCGGATTATGTGATCATTTCTTGGATTTATATGAATTAATTATAAAAAGGCAGCACAGTGAAATAGTTGTCTGGCTCCCTTAGTCAGAATTGAAAGGTTTTTGTTTTGAATATTTCCCTTTTTATGGATTTTGTTTGTTATCTTTGTGTGTGCACAGGTCTCTTTTGGGCTCAAGTTCAAAAATTGCAAGATGGGAGACTATTATTCCAAATCAAAGATGGGCAAACCCTTTGAGGTGAGTGACGACATAAATCTTTTCTACTACTTTTGTTTTAAGGTGACATATTTTTTCCTTAAACAGCAAATACCAATTAGTAGCTTCGTCAAGCATGGCCAGAACAAACGCCATTGAGTCCTCCCAGTTGCACCATATTTACAGATGACTGGGCCCCAATTCTTTCTCACTTTTGTAAGACGGGGCCCGGTAACTCTAGTAAGAGATAGAAAGAGGTGTAATTATGAGGGATTTTGTACAAACTATTTCACGCTGAGGTCCTGATATATGAGCTAATTTACGAGAAACCTTTTAACTTCACAGCGTGGAAAATAATCACCTCTTCCCAGTGAGTGATTCATAATTGAGTTGTAACATCTTAATAGCAGCAAAGACTATAGCCTGATACTTTGATGATACCATATACTGTTTAGAAAACAAAGAAGGAAATGTGAAGTTTTAATGAACAAGCATAGTTTTTTTCTTAAATTGGCTCGAGTTTTCAACAAACATAGATTAAGGATATAGAGAGATTGTTAAAAAATACGGAGAATCGGAGAACTTGGACGCAGCCATATTGCATTAAGCACAATATAAAATGGGGAGGCTTGGTTGGCCACTTTTCTAAGAAGACTTTTTTTGCATAATTTTAAAGTGTGTCTGGAAGACTATGCATGGTTGTCACTGTATTCTTACTCAAATTGTATTTGGAATACTCTTCATTGGCTTATGTCTGCTTAAGGATTCGAGGTGTATAACCAAGAGAAGAAATGTGAGACAATATCATGCTCTGCGCAATACAAACAACTGCATTGCTATTGTTGTAATGGTTGTGAGGTAATCATGCATGCCTAAACCTGCTTAAATATTCTACTATTGCACAGTAGCAAATCGGCTCAGCTCTATACTTCTATGTATGGAGTGTTTGGTTCTCCCTTCAAAATTGTACTGAATATTCTTTGGGGGGGCGTAAAGATGGAATGCATCAGTTAAAAAAATACTACAAAAAATAAATACACCAAACATGGAAACCGCCGTCTTCAGTTATTACTTCTTGGCGAAAAGGCTTTGGGGTACAATCAGGGCTTAAAATATATTTTTTGCACTGGATTAAAAGACGGCGTGGGCTAAATTCCCTAAAACTGTCGACCGTGATACATTTAGTGGACATTCAAATGAACAGACTTTATTTTCAATTAAAGTGAGTAAGTTCTTACCCAATGACCATTCATTTTCCAAGGTGTTTATCCTCACGAGGGTGCTGGCAGTAGGCTACGTACGCCGTGAATTTGTTGCCAGCCAATCGCACGGCAGATGTAGACGAACAACCCCATTGTGTCATTAAGTTAGATTTTTCTTTTAAACGAAAACATTTATCATGCTTAGGGGTTATTTATTGAATGATATAATTCTTCCACATAATTAGTTTTAAACCATTACCATTGGTATGAAATTTTTCCACATACTGACCATTAATTTGTGAGCCCAATGGCTGCAGCATCCTTTTTGATTCCACATTGCCTGAAGTGTCCTCCTCCATCGGCAAATCCATTCATGCCCCACATCAAACGGAGTCAGGGGTATTTTTTGCAATAAAGCAGATGCCACTTCAGAATTGAAGTGAATGGGAGTCTCCTATGAATTGTTGGATTTCCATGAATATTTATAGAAGTGTCGTGGGAGTTCACTATGACTCCTCCATTATCTCCGTCTGTAATATAATTGCCTCACACGTTGTATTTTACATTCCCATGTACAAATTGGCTCCGGTAGTAGCAGTAGAACAATTCTCCTTGAAATGTGTTCTAAATGAGCTTGGTAAGCACTGCAAAGGATTTACCATGAGCCTTGTAAACTACACCAGGGTGCCGCCTTTAGCATTTTAAAATTTGTTTTATTTATTCATTCATTTATTTTCTTCACCCCTCTATGTGTGTATAAGGAGAAAAATATGACCGCAATGTTCCAACCCCAATAAAATAGCATTCCTTTGGCAATTTGACAGTATAATGTTGCAACTGTGTGGCTCACTGCTGATGCTACTGACGAGCAGACTGGGAGATAATCGCCGCAAACTTCAATTTAATGCCCCCATTACTTTATAATGACGCCAAGTGTTCAATTTCACAGTGGTGGCATGAATTTGTAATTACCACATATAGATTTCCCAGTGTTTCCTGATTGCAGGAGAAACATACTGTAGTCACTACCGCCCGGGGTCCAATAACCAGATGTGGAATAGTCTCCAGCTTGCCAGATACACGCCTCCCAAATGAGCTTCAGTTGGCTCCGATGGGAAGCGTTTTCCAGTTAGCTATCTTGCTGCGATCAATACTCCTCCTCCTCTCATATAATGTTCAGAGAAACCCAAACTTCTAATGAGGGACTTTTTGTAGTCATGTTCCCCAAGCCCTGTAATGCATGCGGTCAATATATGAAAGAAGCTTGAGAGGCTGCACGGAGAGAAAAGGGGATGACAGTGTTCAATACAAACTAACAGTCTGGCAGTTTGGACCTGACCCACATACAGTTTATGTCAAACTGTCTCATACCAAACACTCCAATTTCTAGCCTGCTTAACACACAGCTAGGCTTTCTTAATCCAGGCTGAGGGATGAGGCACATTATGCCAGGCCCTGTCAAATCCACATAAATTTTCTGAAAAGGTTAATCACTTGCAGGGAAAGGAAAAAAAAAACGACCAATTCAAAAACCTTTGGGGCATGCTTCTCGATCAGGCTAATATACGCAGTTCAAGTTTGGATATTTTCTGATGACCTTTGTCAGAAAAGAGCTGATTAAACAGAAGTTGACGCCAATGCGATAGACAAACAATTGATGATGAAGGTTGACTCCATAGATCAGCAAAACCTGTGGCTAAATGTCAAACGCTGGCGGCTGCAAAGAATGGTCCGGCAATGAAATGTTCATACTGCAAGACTACAAAGCCTTGAGGAGAATATTGGCACTAGAAGTAACTGACCCTGACGGATCCTCAATTATGGCCCAATTGTGCAAGCATAGGTTTGGCTGTGGTTTACTGTATAGAAGTTATCAAACATTTGAAGATGGCAGGTAAGGTAGATAAAAACTGCATTGGGATTTGTGTGTGTGCTATAATATTTATATTTTAAATATTTACAACCCCGCATTTAGCTAGGTTTGGACTAAAGCTTTTTTGCACTAAAGCAGGTCTTACCTAAAAACTTGGAAAGTGATAGAATGAAGGATATATGTTGTTCAAACATAAAACACTACTGTAGTGCTGGATAAGGCATCAGAAATAATTCTACTTCAACTTTTATGTCCATTCTGATTAGTTTTTTTCCCATAATGATATTCAGAAATATCAATCATTGTAGTATGAATATACTGTTATCATTGAAAAAGTTATGAATAAGAAGAAATCTCTGTGAAATTACTTTCCCAAAAATCCTGAATCAATTTGTCCTCCTAAATTCTACAACTTTCTGGATTGTTAGCACTGCTTTAACTAGCTTCATCTCAGGGCAGTAATCAAAAAAAGTTAGTCAATTAAAGAAAGGAGAAAAAGAACGACCAACGTCAATACGTAATAGAGAAGCACTTCAGCACACCTATGAGAGTACTTTTCCACAAAACAAATGAGGATTTAACAGCTTCTTCAGACATGAACCCCCCTGAGATTTTAAATGTTAAGCTGAGTTTAATGCAGCCAGGTTGATATATTCTGAAGGTCTTAGCATATTAAAAAGAGATTTCAAGGCGGTTTGTTGATCAGAGCGTCTTTTGTTTGCCGCCTCTTTATTTAGTCGCAGATTTAGCGCCACTTCTTCTGACATTTTTTGGGATCTGTGTTCATTTTAGGGGTTCATTTCTGGTGATAAATGCCATCTGGCTCAGGCAAAGAGAGGAGACATCAACGTGAAAATGGCCACCGGGGAATAAACAATTTCCACGATGTTTTTGACCTCTTCCAACTGGAAATTGACAATAGACGAATTAAATGTTTCAAAATGGCCCATTTCCTTGCAGAAGGTGAGTAATATCCAGGAAAATACACGTCAGTGCTTATCACTTGTGATTCAGTGCTCTTCTTCAGTTTCTCACATTAAGTAATTGTTCCGATAGCTAGATACGGTTGGAAAACGAGGCTCTTGAAGTATCGGGCGTAATAGTCTTTGCCGCAATCGTTGCCAGTTTAAAACTCCCTGGTGACGCATCTACAGCACATCACTCTCCTGCCAGTCTTCAACACAACACATGATGTAAGGCAGCTCCTTTTTCCCCCCTTCCCATCTCGGTTATTACTCTTTGCTTGGATGCTTGCCAATGGTTCGTGTAAACCACAGTTGTCCTTGTTGATGTACTTTGCTATTTGGTGTACAAACAAAAGTGACAAATACCCTCAAGTCCAAAAAGGGCCATTATCTACTGCTTCTTATGCACAGCGGCATCCATCTTTTTACGACCACATTATGTGTCCCCCGCATGAAACGTGTTTGACGGAGGAGTGATGAATGGCACTCGATACACGACGGACGTGATGAAATGTGGCAAGGACAAACAATACGGTGGGCATTAGCAGGTTCGGAAATGCGGGATCATTAATATACATCCAAACACCACTGCACTCCAATACGTACCCACTAGAAACAGTTAGATTATAAAAGTCGCATTATTGGCATCTGAATAGCAATATTACCTCCACTTTATGATATTTGGAAGATTGAGGAATACAATTTTGGAGGATTTTGTAGTCCATAATGGCCATGAAGTTCCACAGCTATTTTAGATTACAGAGAAATCCTAAACATTTTATATTCATGCGAACATGTGTGAAATAAAAACAATGAAATCACCCAGCAAAGAAATACAGTTCAGAGTTGACACTTTATCTCCATCTTAACATCTCTTACATTTAATGTAAAACATTTGAGCAGTTTTAAAGGTCAACTTTTTTCCCTGTTCCTTTTTACCACCCACACTTTTTCTCTTTGCCTAGTAAAAGAAGTCAGCTCTAGATGCTCCTGCCAGAATGTTCTGTCATCTCACTTAAGAGATGGAGTGGGTTTGTTTCTTCAAGATATTCTCTTCATCTCACATTGGCACTTCCCCTTTGCTCTTGCAAGAGAAAGTCCCTGTGTTGACTAAAAACAGAAAATACTCTGGCTATTTATTTTATTTTCTTCACAGTGTCTTTCTTTATCTTCCACTTGCTAAAGTGCAGAACTCTTGAGTTCTCTGACGTCTATATTCACTGTAAAGTCGGTTGTCACTGACTGAAATTTAATTTGGCTGAGTAGGACAGCTTAATTTATAAGATTTTGTGGTATAAAGGACCACACAAAATTATTGGAATTAACAAGTTCAGCCCTTCGGTGTGACCAGTAGGTCACCTCAGCTTTAAACATTCCATTATTAGATTTTTTTTTTTGCAGGCAAACTAAATAGTTACTTCTTTCATTACTATTTTTGGAAATACATCATGCATTCGTTTCAGAGACTAAATGAGGGATCCGGAAACATCATCTTCACCCTCAAACGCCCCTCCTATTTTTTTTAATCCATCTTTCCTCCTGAGTGATCTCGTGTCTCATGCGCCCTCGCACAGGTTAACGGAAAGTTGAGACAGAGTTCAATCAATGCTCCAAATTACAGGAAGAAGGACGATGGAGCGAGCCTTTTTTATATGGCTGACCCACTTCACATGTGGTCAAATAAGTGTGGCAAAAGACCCTGGCAACTATACAAGCTACCGTACATTTTTAAACGTGAAATAGGGTTTGATGTAACTGACTTTTCAAAGTCAAGTGTAAAAACTTTAAAACCAAGTAGAAAACTGAAAAAGAAAGCATTTTTAACAAGCAGGTGAGACATTGGGCCTGGTTAGACGATAGTTAGTTTAAACTTGATTATTTATATTTTTTATTTCAGAAGTATGTGGCGGACAGGCAACTTAGTTCAAAGATTTTCAATGCACCTTAATGGAGGGTTTTTTTGTTGTATAAAATGTTAATAGTTTCTTACTATTCATTCTAAATGGGATTTTTCTTTCTGTGAATTACAAAAAGGCTTAGAAAAGGCAATCTACATGTCTGAAATCAACCTTTAAGATCATTACTGTATGAAATGTTCTACTGCTTCCAAAAGTCTTAAATTGATAACTAATGAATTCATGATGAAGTTGAGTGTGATGTATCCTATAAACCCCTGTATATTGAACATTTTCTTAACAAGTCCCTGAGCTGTTATTGACTGTCAGAAATATAACTGGGATCAGCATGCTTTATCAGCAATGCTGAAGCAGCATGCAACTTTATTGGCAAATATCTATATATTAAAAGCTGCGGTTGGGTTTACTAATATTGACTTTAATTTTACTTTAATTTCCAAAGGGTATCTTAAAGTGTAGGCAGACACATTTCCAGAGAAGCATTATGTCCCAAAAGAAGATGTTGAATTTCTCCCTAAATATATTATACGCTGACATATTTTTATCACACATTAAATGGCATGAGTCAAAGTTCTTTCCGGATGTAAAGTAAGCCTAAACCAAAATAAACATGATATGGATGTATTTACAATGGTAGCTTAAATTCTTGGGATCAAAACAGACCCAACAGCTTCTGTTCAGGCACACACATGCTCACCCTTGGATAATGTAATTATGACCGATGCAGTAAGATGAAAAGCAAGCCAAGTGATGTAAGAGGGTCAACTAAAGTTGAGCTGTGTACGTCACGTCAATGACGGGTGGGAGTGCGCTGAGCCTGCTGACTGAAGTCTGATGATTTCCATCAAGTGTAGTCATGAACAAGGCACCATGTCGTAAAGATGAGGATAATTGAAAAAGAAATGAGTGCTTCAGATAAACCGTGTCGTTTTACTCTGGAAAAAATTCATTCATTTTCATACAGGAGAGACTGTTCATCCTTGAAACATTTTCCATGGAATTACATTCATTATTGCTTCTTGGCTTGGCTATTTCAAGCACAAGCATTGCCATTTTGGAAATGTTGGGGTATTACTGACATCAATTTGCATCACCTTCTGCTAGTCGCCCCTTCTCGTACCCAGGTTTTAAATAATTCCCATACTTCTATTTCATAATAAATGAAAAAGTGACTAAAGGCTAGAATGTCAGCCTATGGCTAAAAGTATCCTGTGTAGAAGACATCTGCATCGGGGCATGTGGAGTTTAAGACCGTCGGACTTGTTGGGGGAGGGTGGTTTCCAGGATGGCATTGAACTGTGGGCGCGCTGCCTCATTAGTCTCCAATCTCAGGAAAACAAAACCTCAGGCAATAACGAGACAATTTGGTCCTTGAGGATCATTGATTTTCATCCAAAATTAATTGATGCCTAAAGAAGCTATAAAGAGGCAAACATATGTGCAGACATGCATACAAAAGTCCCAGTAATCACACCTCATGATAATATATTATGTGGTCCTTTTTCCTTTTCTTTTTTTTCCACTGTGCGGTGACCTATAATTGTAAGGTTAATTGTGCTTTTTCCAATGTTAACACAGATGTAGTTCACCAGCTTCATCTCGATGGAAGTCATACAATTTTAATCAAACACTATTGTTTTTTTTATTAGGAATGAGTCTTCATGGTACCTCTATGAAATCCCACCATGCAAGTCATTCATTGGGAAGTTTACCCGTTCCAATGCTAATGTTAGGGGATAATATTTGTTCCACTAATTCGCAATAACCCAAAGTCCACCTCCTCTAATAAGCTAAATGAATAATGCAGGATGCTTATACAATGTTTAGGTAATGCACGTCTTTGGAGATGAAAATCCTCTGTGGCCATCCTGAGCCGAGCTAATGGAAAGTCATTTTATCCCATTGGGATGTAAAAGAAGCCTAATGTGAACCAGTAAATATGGAATTTCCCTTAATATGAGGCTTAGAGTGAACAGTGAAGAGAAAATGATCACAATGTTATTCTCAACTTTTTAAAATGATTTGATTCATGTTAGTGCAAATATTTTTAACTGAGATAACTGCATTCCTAAAACCGCTTGTCAGTCAAAGAGTACTGTCTCATTTTCTATCGAGGAAAGTTGTTTTTGCTTATTCCTGTCAAACTCCTCTTCTGCTGCTAAGTGAGATGATCAAAACATAAAATGCATGAAACTGGGAGCATGCAGTGAAGTGCTTTGAAAGTAATCACTGTTCTCAAACCAATTCTGGCAGGATTTAGGACAAGTTTTGTAGGGTGGCTCAAATAAAGGTAAGGTAATCCTGTCCACTACTTTTACTGGAACTGCCACAGGGAGGGAAATGTGTCAGAAACTTCATTTATAAGCTCAAATCTGAAAACCTGCTTTCCCTAGATGAATGTGGACCTCAAAATCTTGGCAGAACTGATGTATTTTCTTTATAGGATCTATTTTGCAAGACAAACATTCCTTCAATAGTAGTATTTGTTATTATTAATATGGTTTTATTGATTTAATATTATTTTTCTATAATACCCATTGTCACACATTCTGTTTGTGGTGTTAATTTTTTTCTTTCTTTATGTTAGTTATTTTGATCGTTTGTATTTCTCCCTACCACCACAAATTATTTGATGATTAATATAAATATAGTTAGTACATTTCAAATCTGGATTTAAGATTCACAACAATTTAAGATGAGAAACTATATCTTATACTTTTTATTAATTAATTCATCTTCCATATCGCACATTTTAGGTTTTGGTGGCGCCTACCCCAGCTGACTTCAGACTACACCCGAGATTGGTCGCTAATCAGCCATAAGCCACACAGAGAGACAAATGACCATTCACACTCACAATCATATGACCACCAAGAAGGAGAATTGAGTTTGCGCCAGGCCACGCCAATGTCAGGTATGTGAACCACTACACCATCAGGCAGTTTCCTTTATATTTGTTTTCTAAATAACTGCTATTATTTTCTGCAAATGGTACTTAAAAGGAGAAAACACTTTAAGGGATTTCTAGAAGGAACGTTAGTGCTTTAATCAGTAGAAATGTGTCAGAGGGCGCAATCAGGTCAAGGAGCACTAAAATAAAGATATTTGCATTCATAAGGCAGTAATTTGTCATCTTGAGGACTATTTTAAGGATTACAACATTTGCATGTAACATGGAGGATTCTCTTCAAATCTTTTTGACCTGCAAAGCACCTCTGAATATAATAATCCTACATTGTTCAGAGCCCAAGGCTATACCTTGAAATTGTATTTGATGCTAACAATAAAATAATTTGAAATAACAGCAAAACAATATTTAACATTTTTATTTATAAATGTAGCACGTGAGCACGTAGGGTAAGGATAAATTAAATCAGGATAAATTTGCCTAAAAGAAGCTTAGGGATTGTGTTGTTGTTCCAACCATGAAAAGTACTGAACTAGTTGTTGTATTTGTCACAAAACCCAATGCATTTTTTTGAAAGATTAATTTTAGACAAACCTTGTAACATATTGACAATAGGATCAGCTACTTCACCTGAACAGTCGGCCGGAAATGCTTAATGTTTTGCCCTTTATGAGACCGGCTGAGCAGACCGCACTATGTGGTTTCCCTGTACAGCTACATATTTTCATCAGCTCCCCGCACATTTACATCACATACAGTAAGCTTCTAAGCTGCAGCAAGGGGTAGTTTGGCAGCACTGGCCCGCTTTGGCCTCCCTTCAACACATATACTCTCTCGAACAAAAAAAAAAAATACCACATTCCACTTTTTATGTCAAAATGATACCCATCTACCCTGCAGCTAAATTCCAGCCATGTTTGCAGGGAAGGCATAGTTTAGAGTGTCTGCTGTAACGAGAACAACCCCCCCCCCCCCCCCTCCACACCATGGTAGATTTGCTACAAATTATTTGAAAGTCTTCGTTTAAATCTTTGACAAGTACCACTGATAAGTTATGAAGATATTGACGTGGGAGACAGTGTGACAGGCGTGGAATGTGAGGACTTCAGAGCCTGAGGTATTCAGGAACAATACTCATTGTTACATCAGCATTGCTTTGGCTTGAAGCATTGTTAAATATTCATTTAGAGACAATATTAGTTTTGAATCTGAACCTATGAAAACTAAAAACGGTATAAATTCAAAAATATTGTGATATTGTGGGTAGCTAAATTGAAAATACAAAGCTGCTAAAGAAAAGAAGACATGTATGAGATGGTACATTCCATACAGCTCCATGTAGAAAGAATTACACGATGTCAGAAAGAGTGCCTGAGGCTGCTCTGGTATGGTTCAGTCTTATCTCTAACAGATGAACCCTTCTGGCTCAGACCTGGCAACTATCAACCCGCTCCAGTGGCCTGCACACAGCTTCAAATGAAAGTAGTGCAGATGTGGCGCATGTACAGAGGCTACATATTAGAAAGCTTTCCAATGGACACAGGAAACAGTGGCAGTGCAAGTCTGCTAATGTACCAATAAAGAATAATTGGATAATGGAGTTTTTGGTTTTCTTAGTGTCGCTAATACAAATCTGCTTCCCCAGACATTGATTTGTTGACCAGTTGACTGAGGTTGAATTATGTTTGACTTTTGCAAACATTTGCCTGATTTCTGTGGCACAGCCTGAGCTCAGTTCCCACTCAGTAACTTTATGAATGGGACTGTGAATGGCTGCATGTCCCTAGGTGCCCTACAATTGGCAACCAGTCCAGGATGTTGTCCAGCTTCCGTCGGAACTGAGCCCCAGCTCCCTGTAACCACAAAGACTAAGCAATATAAACATGGGAGAATGTATTTAAAAGCTACATTCACACTACAGGTGTTTTTTTTTCTTCTCTTATGTGACACATATCTAGATTTATTGCCAAAACAGATGACTATTGGGTCTTTCGCTAGTGTAGTTAAGCCACTCACTCCCAGGCCTCTGACCAAGACGGTCTTGTTACTGCTCTGTGCATTGTTTTTTTTTCTCCTTTTTGACCTGCCTTTTAGTTGTTATTTGCTCTTGAGTGTTTTGTCTGCCAATTTTGTGCCTTGTTTCAATCTCCTGTGTACTGAAACCCTTTTGTTTTTGTCTGGATTTAACGCATCTGTGATTCAGAGTCTGCCTTTGTGTCCCTGACATCTGACAATTGTGACACATATAGAGTGCATAATACTTAACATCAACAGAGGCTTTTATTGTGTCCAAAAATGTGCATCTTTGAAACATGTATGCATGTTGCACATCAAAGAAAGAGGCAATGACAACATTTCCTGTTATCGCCTAACTGTTTGGTTTCTTGGCAACACAGCTTTGATATCATCGATAGCTTCACTGCACTTCCTTGATCTTTGAACCTTTGTTTCCTAATAAGCCTCATCATAGACTGTAGATCAAACGTTAGATTAGCTCTTTATGCATTCGAAAATTTGCTGTCAACCTAGACAATTATATTGATTCTCATAATGAAACATTTTGTCAGTCATGACCGTCCCAGACAGATCAATCAGTCTTGGAGCTCATTAATCATGAATAACCAATATTGGCTTATTTAGTTATGATTGCATTTGCATTACTAAGCGCTTGTCGTACCTAAAAGGCGCCGCCTTCAACATAGCAGAGCGAGCAATAATGTTTTTCATGCACGCTGTCGTCTGTGAGCCAATACGTGTTCAATTTCAACAATGTCCAAATCTTTGCAAAGTATAACAGAGCAAATCCATATTCACTATATCAATACTCTCCATCCAGGCCCAGTGAAAACATTGTATAGGATCAATTTGTTTCGCCTCAAGCTCAGCGATGTACTATTAGCAGCTTCACACTACCATGTAAATCAGAAGAAGGAAATCGATTTCAAAGTCATATAGTCCATTGGTGATGGCCAGCTTTTTATGACTACTTCAATGTAAATATGAATATGAGAGAAACTGGGTATATAGTTGCAAGAACACTCTCTTTCCGCAGGAACTGTAATTTGACAGAAAATGTTAATTAAATGTTTCCCATATTAACTTTTCGAATAGATTGCTGCTGCTTTAAAATAACAGCAAAAATAACTGAATGAGTGCCCAAAGTGAGTCAGATCTAGGCCCTTTAACAGTACAGGAAGCAGATTGAACAAAAATTAACCAGAGTAGGCAAAATAATGGACATTCACCCAGATAGAAACTGAAATGACTTCTCCTTGTGACTTCAGTATCTGTTTGTTTCTCCATCATTTCTCGTGAGCGGTAATTGAACGGCGAAACATCCTGTTTTGAGGTACTTAACTCAATAGAGCTGCTGCTGCAAAAGAAGAAAAAAAAATAAGAATATTTCCTAAGCTGTGTAATGGCAAGAATCGGAGGGAAATGGTTTGTGACAGAAGAATGCAGCAATGGAAGTTAATGTAGTCGAACATCTTTTATGGTTTTTCTTTTGGGCCCAAGTATAAGGTCAAGCTGGCACAATGTCGGTTTTATGCTGCTGTAAAGATGACAGACCCCTCTACAAAAGGACATTTTGTATAATCTGATCAGATATCCACAAAGGTGGTTTGATTTATCCCAGGGTCTTGGTTGCAGGGTGGTCTGGGTCAGGGAGAAAGGGATGGCCAAGGTTGTCTGCAAGAGAATTAAGTGTCCACATGTAAAATATGGCTTTAACTGTGGGAAACGACTCCATGTTCAAAATGTTTTCTTGTATTACTTTTTGCAATACATTTATACAAAATCCCTCGTGGAAAAAAAACAACAACAACAACAGCAATTCTGACAGCAGGAAGTGAGGTAAAGCAGCAGGTGATGCTTCCTGCTGATGTGTAAGCGGAAGGAGGCTGGGAGATGAGACAGGAGGGATGTGGGGGAATGGGTTCATTGGTGAGGGATTTGGACAAGCAGATGGTGATCCTCTCACTCTGGACGGAAGTGGAGAACTGCAAAAGATACAGGGAGAATAGTAAAGATCACGAACTGAAGAGGAAGGATGTGAGTTGCTTCCCAGGGGGAGGTTGAGCAAGTGGGGTTACCCACCGGCTGTGTTGGGCGCGATCAGTTCAGGTTGGGGTTGAGTAGAGTGAGTCAAGGGAACTTTAGGAACTGTGAGGGATTCATTAATGACATAACGCGCGCAAACACAATAACATAGTTCAAGGATGACTGTTTTGAGTTCACGTACTCTAGTGACAAACTTCCTTTTGCACTTTTACAGACGCGGAACATCAGACAATGTTTATTTCAACACTTGGTTGCTTTGTGTATTAGTACTTATACGCATTAATTGTCAATGGGAAAATCACTCTGTTTTCTAGTATGTTGTTGTTGTTATTGTTTTAATCTAAAAAGCAGACCACATGGGAATGGTCGAGAGTAAAACACACCTGAGGTAAACTTGATGGGGAGTCTGGTGCCTTCGGTAAAGGCACTTCTGCAGTTATCAAGAAGTAGTTGCTTTGTTCCCTAGTGTGCTTTGAACATTCATTTATTATTGCCGATTCAAAGTGGAAAGGTGTGTGAAGAAAAGTTTAAACGATTATTTTTATTTGTGAAAATACAAGCAAAAAGCAACTCTGTGTATGGAAATGACGTAAACCCAACTTGGAACCTCCAGAGTACCAAAGACGTCTTTAGAGGTACTCACTATTTACATATTCATAAAGTCTGGATTTTATTAATGAACTGGGATTGAGGAGGCATATTTATGAATTTATAAATAGAATTTTGTTTAAAATTATCATTTGTTTTTGTTTTCATTTTTTTTCAAAAGGGAAAACAATTGACTGCCTTTCATGCTCTGGCTATTTGAACCAATTTTGCATAACGTCGTCTGCATCGTACACACGAGGGTTTTTTTGGCAGGTTTTAACGCATACTGTAGTATTTTCAAGTTAAAAGGAGCCTGCTTTGACTATTAGGTCCATCTGTAGTGTCGGAGTGTTCTCCACTTTATTTCTGGCTCACTCTTACAACCGAAGAGACGTTTATTAGGTGAAATGAAGACTGCAAAATGTGAGTGTGTGTATGGAAATGGTTTTCATTTATACTTACATTATTACTCAAACTTCATCCAGGTTTTTTTTTTTTTTCAAACATCTGTGCTGAAGTCTTATCCACTTTCGGTTGTAACGAAAAACAGATGTAAAGGTACCTACAAGTAGAGGGAATTGCAGTAGGGACAGGAGAGGATTATTGAAGAGGTAGAGAGTGTCTGCTTTCATCCATCCTCATCCCCAACCCTTCAAAAAGGGAAGATGAATATGAATCCCAGAAATAGTTGTAGTTTTCAAAATCTAGACACCAAGCTGTTTCTCTTTGCCATATGGCAGCTGTCTTCAAACGTCTGGGATGACACAGCAAGCGAGCATCCTGTTTATTGACTAGCAGCAGGAAGCGCTTCCAGTGCTAACAATGTGAGCTACTTACCAGTCTGCTGCTCCTTTTCTTTTTTTAAACTTTATCCCTATCGACACCGTTCTCTCCTAACACTTTTATCCCCAAAAAGGAACCGTGCTAAAATATGTTGTAGTGGGGCTGCTGTGCATCAATATTCATTCATGCAGAGCCACATTGTCAAGCAGAAATAGAAACGATGATGAGCGCTGCATTTATTTGTCATTTACCTCCTGGTATGCTAATGTAGTGAGGTCTGCTCACCAAATAACCCAAATATTCATGAATACTGACTCTTTGCCATTTAAGCTTTGTTCTTTTCTCTCAAGCGTATAGTTAGTGATGCATTTTTCTTTAAGGCAGTAAAGAGCAAATGGTATTATTCCATCAGCATAAGGTTATTGCATTAGATCTTCCTTATGTATTTTAATAAAGCGATAAATCTAAAGGCTGGGCATGGCTGAAGCTGCACATAGGTAGAGTACGTTCATGATCTTATTGAGTTGAAGTAGCCAGGCTTCCCTTGATTGATCACAGATTGGATTACTTGCAAAAATTATAAAACTCTGGTAAAAAGAATAGCATAAATTGGGGAAGTTTGTGTTTTTATTTTTTGGTTTGTTTTGATTTTTCACATGACCGATATTACTGGCTGATGATCGAAGGTAAAGCAGTGACCTAACAAGAATTAAAGTAGTTTATCTTCAAATTATACTGACCACTACATATACTAGGTTCGTTAAGGGTGTAGGTAAATATGTAAGACTTTGGAGACTCTCAATCAATAAATTAATTAAGAGCAGGGCTAGACCCATTAGTTCTTACTGAAATGCATCAATACATTTCGCACAAAGCAAAATCCAGAAGGGGATATTTTAATGAGTTTGGGAGGAAATACCACACAAATATACCATCAAATACCTTTTAGGGTGAACATAAAGTGGCCTAACCACTAATGTATATTAATATAAATGTATAATTCTGGATGAACGGAAATGCATTCTCATTAAAAAAAAATCGGACATTGTGCAAAGTAATGAGCAAGACAAATGTTGAATAGCTACTGTAGATATACAGTGTGTTTGCCTCCTCAGCCTTTAAAGGTATGTTTATAGCAAGAATTCTTTTGTATATCTGCACAGGTTAGCACCGCAGTTTCTCACTGGCTTAATCTAAACAAGAGTAGGTAATAGTGTTCCTACTGGACTAAGACTTGAGACAGGTTTGCTGCCTGTGGCATCTCAACCAGCACAGATACTCGGTGCTACACATTCTCAAGCAATAAGAGCACCAAGACCGGAATCAAGCCTAACAATTAGCCCCGAAAACATTGTTATCAATGGTACAGTTGGGTGAATTGAATTCCATTGTATGCCTATTTTCTATCTTGTGACAATGGTCTTCTTTGTCTGGGAAATTCTTTCCTCATTCCTTTGCAAGGACTTTCAGAAATGTGTTAAAAGTTATTAATTCAACGCAGGTTACCGTGCATTTAAGAATTTTTTCAGTCCCGATAGAGCTCTCTAAGGGAAAAGAAATGGAGCTTTCTCTCTTCTCTCTCACTGGCTTGCTCTCTGTGAGTGACATTGTTTATGTTTCACTTATCTGTGGCAGATGTTAGCTGAGTGAAATTGAATTCCTGGCAATGAGTGGGGGAGAGTTCGCCCTGCGCATCCTTTTTTATGTCTAGGGACAGGATTTCTCCTGCCTGGCCTTGATCCCTTGATTGTCTACCCACAATGGTGTTGGTGGATAATGACAAAGGTCAAAGGTGAAACAGGCTCTTACTGAGTCAAGGGGGCAAAGAGCCACTGTCAGTGCGTTGGTTGGATCAGATAATAAAATCGGCAAAGAGAAGTTTTGGAAATGTGCTCTTAAATTCCAACTATGTGATAAATCGGCAAATTATATGAAGCAGTACCAGTGGAACTACAAATCAGATGCCTAATTGTGTTATATAGCAGTAAATGCACCATTAGATGTTTTAATAGCTCCTCTGAGTATGTACGTCAAAGCGAAATTATATATATATATATACACTTATATATATATATTTTTTTCTTACCATGTTATCAGGGTTGCCATGCAAATCTTTCTAAAGATAAATCCTGCAGTGATAAAACGTAGTCAGTCATCTTTATTGGATTTCTGAGACGGATGTGAAGACTGCAAGATGAAATTGCTGCCTCCAAATAAAAACACAGTTGACTTTCACCCCGAGTGATAGGATTTGCCGGTGTACTGTAGAGCTGCCATTTATCTGCAGTCAACACCCCCCTTGAAATCGTTGATGAGATGATGCAGCATCAATGTTGGATGAAACTGCGAAAATAGGAGTGAAAATCAAAAAGAAGGGTGGTTTCATGTCATTTAGTAAAAGGCTAGTCTCATGTGTGAGTGCTCTGTTTCCACTTGTTTACCCCAAGCTGTTCCACAACCCTGGACAAACATGACTATCAGCTGATTCCTGCACAGGGCTCAACAAGCATGAGCAGATGATATTCATTAGCTGTGCATGTCGGAACCTTCCAGAGAGCACTTCAACTCCGATATTACCTCTATGAATATGAACAATGATAGCAGATAAAAATCATTGTAAGACACACTAACGGATGTCGTATCGGGGGTTAAGCCTGGGAAGGTTTTAGATGTATTTGATTGTCTTATACTTTTTAACCATGCCAGTATTATATCATTTTGTTTAATGCTGCAGGGCTGTAAAGTACATTTCATGCCAATGTAATGAGGGACCAATCTTTGTGATAGGAGTTACGATATCCCAATCTTCAAGGGGCATAAAAATTCCACAAGTAATTATCATACTGTAAAATATAGACTAAATGAAAATATACAGAAGACCAGGCTGAAATTCTAATCTATTTTAACAGGGAATGTGGCAGTGATCATTCAATGGTAGTCTTAGATTGGATGTAATGATGTTAATATATTGTATGTGACTATTATTAGTTAGATGGATGTAATCATGTAACCAAAGGAGCTTGCCTTTTTTTTGTGTGTTACAAAAACGAAAATTTATTATTGGCAAGCTGAAGCAGAGCTGACTTGGATATTAAGAAATTCTCCAGTAAAACAGAAATGCTATTACACATTTTTCTGTGTAAATTTCAATTTTAATTGCGTCCTCACGTGCAAAAGGTGGATCAACAAGAACTGCTCTCTCTGATTAATTTCCTTGATTAAAATGTTTTGGAAGTAGAGAATTTGGGCAAAACAAGCAAAAGGAATCAGAGTTTAGCAAATTTGATAGATAGCTACCCCACCAAATATATTTGTTTATGTGTATTTATATTAGAGATTCAAGCATTTATGTAGCCTACTATGGACTTGGCCTGAATGGTCTTGAAAGGAAATTGCATAAGTGTGATACTAATATATCAGATACAGAGAAAATCCATTTAACCTTTTGATCATTTGTCAATGCAAATGAAAGCTTTTTTTTTATTATAAAATGAAGTTATGTCCATTTGTAAACATGTAATTTAGAGCCTATTAGTTGGAAAAAAAATTGAATATTTCCCATTTAGACTCAGTTACCACTGCTGCTGCTCTCCGCCTCATATTATGAGTTGCTAGTGTATTTGTCATTGCACTGACAGATTACATCTGTTCCAAGGCCATGATGTATCCGCGACTCTTCCACAAGAGACAATCACACTAGTTTCTATGGTGGTGTCCTTATTCTATAAATACACAGTCATGTTTTGAAAATTGGAAAAGGATTGGTAAATCAAATTTTGAATGAAAAGGAAATGGTTATAATGATGTTTCCAAAATTGAGTACAGTTTAACTACCTTGGCTTGTAATGTAATGATTTGAAAGGTCAGTGAGGCCAGGGAATGACCATATCACATAATTAAAAACTCATAAAGTTAAATGTGAATGCAACTCCCCGTTTAAGACATTTTTCCTCTCCGTTGTACATAAAAGGTTTGTCACAGTTTTTGTTGCTCAGCCAACTTTCAGAAGCTATTATTGCGTTACTTGTTCAAAGCTGCATTGAGCAATTGGAAAGAGCTAACAACAAATAAGGAGGATTAGAGCTTTTTTCATACTTTATCTCAACTGTCTCTTCCAAAGGTAGACTTGTAATTTAACAGTTGAAGAAACACAGTATATCTAATATGCGTTCTAATAAATGAAAACAACCTCGCCTTACTTTTAAAAGTCACTGCATCAGACAGCGCACCGTATCGAACAACTCTGACTTCAACCCACCAAAAATATTAAAATGCAGTAAATCAAAATAACTACAAGTGTGGCGTGTTGCTAGAATGCAAATTAAATGTGACTGAAATACTAACTTAAATAAAATTGGCTCACTGAATTCAAGCCACATTCTCTAAGGCCTTGTTCTGACTGGCTGCAAAATCTGATTTCTAACCAATGCAGAATCAAATTGGATTGCTCATTTGTAGTTTGATCAGCAACAAACCACATCATTCTGATTTTTGCGAGACAGATTAAAAGCACATATGGTAGGTAGTTTCATATCCGATATAGACAAGGTGCTTCTCAATCTGAACAATCAATTAATCAATCTGGTCAAATGGGATTTGGCTGACAGCAATGTCCGGTTAAATGTATGTTACAAAACAGTATATATATATTAACATAAACTACTCGAAATTGGAAGGTTGTTTTTCACCAAACATAAACTACTAATTGTGTAAGAATAAGACTATCCATTCTTTTTTCCCCCCTAAGCATTGGTATCAGATGACGAGTCTGCAGTTAAAATGACACCTCTAAACTTCTGTGGGTGGTTTAATAAATACAATGGCTTGACTGTAATAATTCATCCTACATATCTTGTCCATGCATCACACGAGTATTGCAAAACACCCCTGAAATAGCAACAAGCATGAAGGTGCCCTTTGAGATGCCTAAATAAAATGCACATTTCCTACATTGTAATGGAGCACTAGAACTAAACCTGTTAGGTCTCCAATATGATCCCTTGTAGCATGAAGTTGACCCGTTTATCATTGCAGCTCACCGTATTAAAGTAGTTGGGGAGGTTTGTGTGCAGGACAGTTATCATTCATAGCTGCTTACGTGTGGTCTTGGATCGGAAATATACAGATAATGGCAGTGCGAAAGGCACATTATTAAGAAAAGCTGGTGGAGCAGTAGGGTGGCGCCATCAATCACAAGACATTTGAGATTTACATCAATCCTGTTTTATTGGGGAGCGTATGCACAATGTGGCTGATCTCCATATTCATATGTAGAGCTCTGTGCTGTGTCATTAATAATCCCAAAGATGGTCCATAAAACCAATGGTGTAGCTGTGGAAATTCAATATGGGTCTGGGGATGGTAGAGGGCCTAAAAGATGTGTGTGGGGGGTTTGATTAGGGGACACGGATGGAAAAGTTGATAAGGGAAAGATATAAAAGCAGCCACACATCTGCATCCTCACAGGAGAGCTTTTGGAAGAGAAGATGAATATGGATTCCCATTATAAAGCGGATAGTTCATATCCAGGTGATTTGTTATGAGGTATCAGCTGCTAAAATCTCGTCTCCTTTCCGTATGCGCCGCCACTCTCTTCACTTGAAGTCATTTGCGAAACAAGATTCTTCCAGACGGCGTAGATTAAAATGCAGTTGAATGAAGTGGCAGGTGGCAATCACCTGTTTCCTAACCTTCGTAAGGCTACGGGTATAACAGACACAACCTGATGCTAATGACCTCCGATGAAAAGTTAGAAATGAGCGTATGTGACAAAAATGCATGGAGGTGCCCGCAGCAACCATCAACAACGAGCTTCTATGAGATCATGGATCATTCGCAGCCAGTCCTGAGCAGTTTTTTGACAAAAGCGGACTGGGGAAGATGCTAACAAGGAAAGAGGGAACAAGATTGAATTCTAGGTTAAGTTCTCGCATCCTCGGAAAAGTTGACATGGTTTCTCAAGACAATCTGTTGTTTACATATATTGTACTGAATGTGAAGAACAGGGTCTTTACTTTTTCAAATTTTAACCCTTTTTTTTCAAGTAAATGTTTAAAGAGGCTATTTGAATTTGCAGATGTGCTTTTAAATGTTCCTAAAAGAACTATCTACCGAACTTAAATAAATGTTGCAAGGATAAGATTTACTATTTCTCAGTGGCTATTTGTTAAACTTGTTAATATTTAAAAATAACAGAAAATGGTCTAATAGAGCTCATCTGGTCACTTCATTGGAAGACAAGGTCATCATGTTTACCCAAGGAGAAGATAGGTATGGGTCAAAAGTGTATCAAGGAAAAAGAAAAGCCCTATTCAGACCCGGCATCCATGGATGGACAATGGATGAAGATGGCGATCACAACCAGACAATGGTGCTGACCTCAGTCGTATTGCAACATTCGCTTCTGCTTTCACCTTCATATCTTTCCACCCGCTCCTTGGTTGGGTTTTTTTTAGCGAATCAATAAGACTCGTATAGAATGGCTGACTTGAAATTAGCTGGGAAAAGTAATGACAAAAAATATCAATAAGTGTAGATAATGTGACTCCAAACGTCTTTATTGCTGTGGCTGTAATGGAAAGCCATTACTGTTTTACTGCCAAATTCCCTAACCAGTTGTAATTGCAATATTATAGCCTATTACAGAGCAGTTGTGATATTTTTATTGATGCAACATCTATATTTCCTCTCAGTGGAATGAGCCAAACATTAATAAACAGCAAGATACTCAAGACTCCCCATCTTTGTAAAAGTAGCTACTTATTTTCAAACATGTTCAAACAGAACCCTCAGATTGTGTCTTATGTTTTTTTCTTTTACCTCTGACAAGTCCAAACTGAAACTTAAGTAATGTACCCCTTTCAATATTTTCTTACTGTCACATTTGGTTTGGTTGGTTGCTTTTGTTGAGCAAGTGCACGGGAATCAGTATGTGTGTTTGCCGGGATCAGTGATGATACAGCCTGCCAGACATTTCAAATATGCAGGTGCCCACCTATGTTCCATTGCAGTTTTCCATGCAAAAGAAACTCCCAGAAAAGTAGTAAGAGACTAAAGTAAACATTGATATGTATAGCCTGATGAATATGAGGCAGTGTTATATATAAGCCATAGCTACTAGTTGCTGGGGTGGGCCTCCAAAGATACTTCATGTAGGTTCCCAGGGAGATGTTTAACGCAGGCTGACTGTCAAAACACCTGGCATGTTGCAACAGAACACATTTGCTAAGAATGTGTTGGCAAGAGCCCTATAAAGCTGTACTACTATAATACCTATACTGTAGCGTGGATGTCGTTAAATAAACCAAAGAGAGGATCGGAATTTCACCATTTACAGTCCAGCAGAGAATTTAAACATGCAACAATCAATACACATTCATAAAGACTGGCGTCTCCTCAGCCTATGTTGAGTTTCCACTAATGGCTGCGAGGTTTACTTCAATTGTTGCTCTGCCAATTAAAATAGCTCATCAGAGACTGATGGCATAGTTAGTCTAATTAGTAGCCACAGGCATTATTGGAATCTTCGAACTCTCCAGGAGAAGTTGTTAGAAGAGCAAGTCATCACAAGTCCAGTATTTAAATGCATGTTACTAAACTTGAGTCTTGACAAGTTTAATTTGCTGAATATGTCTGGTTATGTTTTCTTTCTACCCATTCAAAATAGCTCATCCTTTCTACAACATTAACACTTCCATCTAGGGGAATGAATGTCCAATCTGTTTTGAGCAGGGGGACCAACAGTCACTGCCAGTCCCCCTACACAAAATGGATTTGACATTTAACCGCAATACCGACCGCTCATGAATGACATTAACAACTGGTTATCTGCGTGAAATTAAAATTTGTCCTCTCCTGCGCAGTGATGCGGGTTTTTCGATTGGTCCAATGCTGACCAATCCAAAGTGCATTTGGCCTTTCCCCCTGGTAGTTGTCATAGTCTCAAGCTCCTTTGCAAGCCTAAACAGAATGAGCGGCATAAGTATTGATGGATGGATCCTACAGTAAACAATCAATCAGCATACCCGCCTGTGCACTGCTTAAAATCCAGCAAACGTCATCATAAAACGGAGAGTATACTGTAAATAGGACTAAAGTGTTCACCTTGGGCCCTTTACCCTTTCACCTGTCCTCCCTTGACAGCATTTCCTAGCTTGTGCTCAATTCTGCATCAAAGTAATGACACCGCACCATTGGACCAGTGGATGTTTGACCATGTCCCGAGGCACCAGCTGGAACGCAAACACACTTCGCACTTCCCTCCAAAGTGAGGCTCTTGTTTTCCATCCATTCTCTAGGAGACCAGGGAGTAATAGGGGGAGGGAGGTAGGGCAATCGAGGGCAGGGGTAGTGTGAGGGGGGGGGGGGGTGTGGACTAACAGGCAAACACTAAAGGTTACCATCCCCATTTCACATCAAATATCAAGGACACTAGTAATTACCGCATACAGCTGAGAGGTTCTGACACTGGCCTTGACTATCTCTTGTATCTGCCCTTGCGATAGCCTGAGCTGAAACATGAGGAGCTCACACTCGACGGTGTGGTGACAAAAAAATGGAAGACGCTAATTGCAATTCCACCAAAGTGCAGTTGTAGACTAATCGCATGTCAGGATGTGTCCGGTTATTCCTGTGTCTCTGTTTGGCTTTTGGAGGAAATAGATTTCTCTGTGGATTTTTTCCCACCTCTGCTGTGCAAACACTCCCCCGGAACGTTGCCAATGTCATGGCATCACGGCATAATGCAAGTTAAAGACCTTACGTATGACAGGTTTATTAGTTTGAAGGTTACTTGCATATGGTCTCTGAGAGAAAGAAAAATAGAGAAAGCAGAGGAGGAATCCGCAGCTCTTATTAGCATCCTTGTGTGACTCAGTGTTGCGTGTGGTTGCGGTTGCTGAATGGGTACAGGGTGTGAGAGTGTGAAGTTCTGCTTGTCGGCTTTGTGGGTGGGCACATGTGCTAACTGGACTAATACAGTCAACCCGTAAGGACAGGGAGGGATGGGATTTGAGCCTTGGTTTGGAAGACCAGACACATTGTGAAATTCCCAGATTAGGGTACTGTAAAAGGAGGGGGATGCCAAAATGCCCTGGTCAGCAAGCCGGTTGGGTTGGGATAAGAATGCTTTAATATTGAGAGTGTTCAGGGTGTCTGTCCGAGGCTGATAGTGCAAGTATGACATGACGTCCAGCTGTGACGTTGGCCTGCCTGCTCTGCTCCACATCGACCTACATATCACACCTATGTACAGAAAGTCTCAAATAGCAATGTTGGAGTGTGCCAAGGTTGCTAATGAATTCTCACAATGGGCCACCATGGGTTGATGTCAGACCTACTTTGAGAATTGTGCAAGTTTAGTTTCCTGATTGAGAATAAAGAACTATCTCGGCTCATGGAAGCAAACTTGAGAATATATTCTATAAGTGTCTGCAGCTAGTGGCACAGCTCAAATAGAGAAATCCAGCCGTGACGCGCACCTGCCTGCGCCAAGAATAGCCACGGAGCAAAAGTGAGAGCGGCACGTATGAACCGGGTGCAAGCCACTAGTGGAGAATGATCAATTAGGGGCTGGTGCGAGTACCCCACACGCTGTCATGGTTTATTTGGCTTGGTGTTGTCATTCTTGTTATTTACTGATCCGGCGCCAATTGGGGAAAGAAGCGGTTTTCGTCATGTGCTGCGCACTTACCTCATAGTGTTCCCAAGGGATGCCAGCCGTGTCTCCTGTCATTAGAAGCCGTGCGCTTGATTCAGGCAAGCAGGTCGCTGTGCGCTTCAGTCATTCGAAAGCTGCCTGCCTGTTCAGTTTGTGTGTTGTGGGTTGGAGGCAGTGGCTTGTGTCATTGCTCTCTGGGGCTTTTGCGTGACCCTGTTTGCTTGTGTGTTTACCTGTCTGTTTCAGTCTGCCAGCTTGTCTGTCCTTCTTTGTGTCACCTTGCTAAACCAGTATAGCAGACCTCATGGTGTCTGTCCCCTCATGAAGCCTCAAGATAACAATAGGGGGATTCTCATTAAGTATATGCACCAAAAAACAAAACAAATATTTGGTAGGTGAGAGAAAAAACAATGGAGGATTGGCCTGAGGCTTGATGCTCTTTCTTAATTTGTGTTCATGTAAATATATGTATTTAGATAAATAGATGTGTGTATATACTTATAATATACTATCATATATGCTTATGAAAAAAAATTGGTTCACTTGAAAATATTGCATTTACTTTCTAGTTTAAACATTGATTAAATAATAAAGTATAAATGTCAAGAGTATTTTCTCTGCACCTTTATTTTTCCCTGCGGGTAGTGAGATGGTATATTGTAATACACAACTCATCCTGTTTCCAGTAATGTGGCACTAGGAACAACATGTTTCATAGCAAAGTAGTCATGAGTTTAAAATGAGTCATTCTCAGCAGGGCAAAGGTATCTGCTGAGGGGATGGGTAAAGGACATTTCTTTCATGGATGATTATCACCTGATTATTGCAACCACCATGAGGATCATGTACAAACTGGGGCATGTCTTTTTCTTGGAAGGAACTTCACGGCAATTTGTTAAGAAAGCTTAAAACAGCCAGATAGTTTTAAGTAAAAGGCCATATTCACTATTGTAGTGTTTTTCTTGTACTAATTCAAACATTAGATATTGTGTTTTGTGTATTCATTTATTGTTTACAACAGAAAAATATGTTTTTGAATTGTTTGACTCATACTTGTATGGATGAATTTAAAACAAAGTGGTTAAGTGAATATGGGATCCATTAACCTTAGGAAAATTGGCTAGATACATGAAATGAATAGGGTTAATATAGTCCAGATTACACAATGAGGAACTCACAATGAAAGCTCACAAAAGGAAGTGACATAATGGTCGATGAAGCTAAAATGATTTGGTGTAGGATTTCCTTTTGGTCAAGAAAGAGGCAGGTGAGTTGCAAGGCTACAAAAGGGGGAGGAACTTACAAAAGGAAGTACCAATGACACACAGATCAAATAAATGACATAACTGTTCAAAGTTCAACAACCTTCTGTGGCCGGTGAGGTCATAGCGAATAGGATTTGTTACTTTGGCAACAGCAGGCTGTTAGGTTGCCCACTAAATGTGTCCTAATGTACAGACAGCCGCTGAGTCAACAAAGCCCATGTTTGGAGTCAACCTTTAAAAGTCACGACCTTGGCAAAAGGTGCAGAAAGCTGATGTGTTTCCTATACACCACAGTTTCCTAAAGTTCACACACAGCATTAGCAGGGGTTGATCAGCTTGCCTGACAATAACGCAATTATGATTAACTACGCGTCAGACCACATATCCTAGCTTGGATTACTTGTATTCCTGCAAAGTGGAAAAAAAAAAGGCTTACCCAGAGTGTTTTCGCTGCTTAAAGTTTGACTTTAAAACAGATGGTCATTCATTACAAACTCAACGAAGTGGAAAAAAGTCCCGCTTTGTCTGCTTTAAAGAGGGAAAAAAGGACTCGTCCTTTTACATTGCCTTTGTAATTCACATCAATCCTGACATCGGTATAGTAAATGAGTCTGATCGCTGATCCGTGACACAGACCTGTGGCAATAAATGATAGATTTGGGTGGGGATAAGTGTGATAAGCAAGGGCTGGAGTCACATTGTTCACTGTTGTGCAAACACAGACCGACTATGTGCAAAGTAGCATACTTTACTCTTACTGCACTAAGACAGATATCAACGGCAACAGCAGGAGACAAAGTGTAAGTCATGGCAACTACAAGTAGGATCATGCTTGAAATTTATGTGTATATACGTTCGACTTTTGAAGACAGATAGACAAAAAAAGAAAACACAACTTTAACTGTACTGTAAACTAACACTACAGTGGAAAAAAAAACTTGGGCAATCCTAAGTCAAAACAAGGGAGTAAAGACAACATTTCAGATTGTTCAACAGATGTTAAACACCCAAAAAAATATACACCACACGATGCTATTTTGTAGTCACATTTAATAACGGATTAGCCATTCTACAAACATAGCAACAAGGCTGACATTAACTTGTTTACTGTGAACATCACGTACAATGAAAGTCTCATGAATGCAAGCAAGTCAGTCACGCGAAGAGGGAAGTTCAGGCATAGTGAAGTAGGGCAAAATTCATACATTTGTATGACTGTATTGTATTCATTCATTTATTTCAACATTTCTTATCCTCAGAGTCACAGGGGTGCTGGAGCCTATCCCAGCTGACTTTTTTGTCTTGATTAACTTCTTTGCTATTGTATAACCAAAAAAGGCATGGCGAAACTAGTTTCTTAGTAACTTGAATCTTTATTTAGCAACAGTAAATTCTATTGGCAATCAAAGGCCAGGTGAGACAACAAACACCTGTGTCATAGGAGCGATAAACTATGAGAACAGTATGCACAATATTGTTCCAGTCACATAGCATTTAAAGTATGAGCCAGCGGTATTTGCTTGAGTCATTTATAAGGAATGCTTGAGTGGGCCATCTTCAACTAGGTGATAGGTGGTTTGTTTTGGGTTTTCTTTTTGTCTGTTTTTGTTTGTTTTTGTTTTTTTACCAAACCACATTAACTTTATGGTCATGGTAACCCCCTCAATCCCAGACCTACCACCTCACTTTTTCTCCCACAGAATGTGTACAATGACTACATCCCAGATTGCTAATCAGCAGTTTGGGTCTCTGTTTATATACCGTGGCCTCAATAAATACCACCCCTGAGATTACTGGTTCCCACAGTGGTTGGCAGAAAATAATAAAATACCCAGCATTCCTCCACAACGTATAATGTAGTAGGCCTGCATTTCTGGCACTAATGGAAGGGAAAACAACATGCAGCCTCTGAATGCACCACCCTGAGTGAAACAATGACTATTGAACTGTCCTGCTGATTTTCCAGAGCCTTTAAGATCTGCCGCTGAAATCTCTTTGTGCGTGACTGCAATGCTCAAACAAACTTCAAATCCTCTAGGTGCATGTGACACTTTCGTGTTTGCCTAGTGAAGTTTTTTTCGGGGGGGGGGGGGGGGCGCATGAGTTTAGTGTAGCAAGGGAGTATTTGTTCATCAGTTCCATTTTAACGTAGGAAGAGCTCAAGGCAACCAAAGATAGAAGGTGGACACTGTTTCTATTCACTGGTATGATAACCCCAAGGATATATGACACAATTTGCATCAAATTTTGTTCTGTTCTCACATAAATGACTGCAGCATTTCACATGATTACTAAGTTTTATTTTAAGAATTCAGATTAATGCTGCTTAAATGAAACAATTGACCTGTTTTAATATTTTCACAACTTTCTAACACATTCTGATTGATTTGTAATAAGTATAGATACATTATATTAATCCATATTTTGACTACAAACCCATATTTCATAATATTTATACATTTGTCCTCCTGGAAAACATTACCTCTTTTATATGGTTTAGATTTTAAGTTGGTATTAGTTTGAATCCAAAATGGACTGTTATTTCCCAGAGGTGGATCACATTGTGTCAATGAAAGTGTGGAGTTTTAGAATAACAACCAATGAACAAAACTCACAGTCAATTAATACATCTAGCTCAATTCAAGTGGATCTAACAATTTGGGTGGGCTGAACAAATTATGCGTTAGGGACTCGCATTCAACATCTAATTATACCAAATGTGCCAGGTCTATTGTGATTTTTAGGAGCTGTGTCGCCTCATCAGTAATGGCACAACTGTGATCCAATATTAAGTACTTTTAACTCTAGTGTTGTTTTTGCTGGAAAACTAAAATAAAAATGCTTTCCAATTGGTGTCTACCAGCCTTTTTGGGCCAAAGAAAATTTAATGGATGGGTTGTTATACCACTTGGTGCCAGTACTAGCATTAATGAGGTTTACATTACTACAATATATATTCAAAAGCTTAAACCAAATAATTACTCCGAATGTTAGTTAGAATTTTATGAGCATTTCCTTTGACAACTCTTCAAAAAAAAAAAAGGAACATTTACTCAAACAGGGCAAATGTTATACATTCCTTAAAGCTTATTTAAAGCAATGAGAAAACAATGCTCATAATTACTGGCTTTCAGGCACTCAGATTTATAGTAGAATATCTGCATAAAGGATTACATTCCATTAAACTAATAAGATAATGTTTGTGTTCTTAACTCATTTTTAGTGCTCATGCTTGACATATAAAATCTAACCACCATAGTTTCAATATCACATTCAAATTCATGAAACAGGAAGAGGTCTTCCTAGAAAGGAAACATTTGGTTAGTAAAAAAAAAAAAAAATCTTTAAGAACATAACTTTCAGGTTGCCGTTTTTGTTAGAAAGTCAGTTCTAAAGTTTAGTTAAGCTCAATATTTGATATTTCATGAGTCATGCACACAAAACAAAGCCCACTGCGTTTGAGTGCATCAAGCATCCCGAATCCTTTATCATATTGGAGGTGGACAATATTGATTTCCCCCTCAATGTATCAGCAAATGGATGTACGGTTGTGCTCTGAATGCGAGCACACAAACCAATTGAAGAAGCGCCATCACCAAACATCACAAGAGCTCCCTGACTGATTGCTATGTCTGATGCATGTCTGTTTAGCAGCTAAGAAGCACACATACTTAAGGAGAAGGGACCACTCTTCATCTTCAAGGTCAAGAGGCAGGTTGTTGACTGATGGAAGCGACACCACGCGTCCCATAGTATACACACGTTGATCTGTCCCCAGCTGGGCCTGACGGCGAGACGTGAGGCCAATGTTGCCTTCCATTTCAACTTATCTTTGTGTCTGTGTGTGGAGCGTGCACATGGCGTGCAGGCACGTATTTGCAGGCTGGACAAGCCTCCTTCTGCCTTGCCTAGTGTGTAATCCAAAACCAGGCCAATGATTATCTATCTTCCCTGCAAGCGCTGACTCAATTCTGATTTATGATTTGAATGAATATTGATTTTTCCAGGAGCTCTTTTTTTTTTTCTTCTTCTTCTTCTTGCAACCCCCTCCTCTCTGGCTCTCCATCCATTTCTCCTTTTAACAAAAGAGTGAATGATATATGTGGATTGATTTCCAATCAATTATTTTTATTTTCATTTTATTTAAGCCAGGACAAATTTCAGTGGCCTCCGCAGAGGGCAATGCATCTCTATCAATAGTGATGTACCTCGTTACTAACTGGCCTTCTGATAGTTGGCGGGGGGAAATAATGAGCAAAGGTTTATTTCGGAATCTGTCATGCCGACATAAACATTGTCGGGCAATAAATTTGTCGCCGGGGCCTTTACGTGACGCTCATAAACAAATACACTAAATGAATGTGACAGCTCATTTTCAACCAAATGTTGCTTCTTAACCCTTTGTGTGCCACTAAATGAAATATCTTAAGACCAAAGCTTTAATATGTTGCAAAATAAATACATGACTAAAAATTACATTTTGCATGAAATATGTGCAGAACAAAAAAAGGGAAAATTGAATGTTATTTTTATTGATTTAAGCCATTTAAATGAAAAATAATTATATTTTTTGATTGTTCTATTCTAGCCAAGGAGAGGACAGCAAACTGTTGGGAGATAAATGATGGGAGAGCAACTCTATTGTACCAATTTCAAAATAAAATACAAGATACGGTAAGTGTGTTCATGTTTTGGGATGTTCTTTTTTTAGATATTGCGTTTCATAACTTGAATTCTGGAGTCAAATTTTTCACACTGAGGTATTTCATAACTTGAATATTAGGTATTTTTAGATGTATTTTGTATCAAATCCAAAATGCAATCAAATTTTAGCAGTTTTATGATTCCAAGTCTGTGTTTTCTTACCTTTTAAGTCATAGATCCCTAAATGCAAATTGTGAAGCCTAAGAAATACTTCACATTACTCTGAATTCAAATGCTCATAATCATTGCAATCTTAATCTTATGCTTCTTACCTTTTATAGTGGCTACGGGGTGAATAAAAAGATCTAATGTTTCTAAATTGTACCCCCCAAAAAAAAAACTCCTTCATGGAACAACTCACTGATTGGCTTGACAGTGATGCATTAAATGGGTCACTCCGTAATTGCTCCTTCCTTGCGGCTACTTGCGGGCCTGGAATTACATAACGATGATAAAGCTACAGACCTGGCCTTCCAAGATAAAACTGCCATGTGAGGACCTTGCGCATTCTCTAAATGCTTCATCTAAGAGGCCTTCTAAAGGAAGTGATTACTGTAGAGCAGCCCACTATTGCTCCAGCGGGACCTGAACATGGACTATGTTATTCATCACATACATGCAGGAGACGCCTTGGCAACTTGGAAAATGCATGAGTAATGACGAGGCATTACAGTTTCACGAGGGGCAATGCATTTTGTTACATTTCATGCGCTGTGACAAAAGACTTTTAGCAGCTCTACTAAATGGACACTTTTCAAATCAGTCTTTCCATTGAGTTCTACAAGGACACAATGAATAGCCTCTTTTGAAACATAAAAGAAAAGTGGAATTCCTTCACGGGGCTACTGAGTCCAGCTCGAGGCTAAACAAGACATCCCGCCACCATATGACTAAATCAGATGCCGTGGGTGACAAATACGGCCTCACAGCTGAGAGCAACACAAAGAATGCTCAGTTGTCTACTTTGCCAGTGTCAGAAAATACTGCTACTTGGAAAACAATGGACTTCTTGTCTTAGAAATGTTGTTTATCTCATCAGGAGATGGCGTGCCAGGTCGGGGTCCTAACTTCACACTCTGGTCTTATGCAATATTTACAGGAAGTGAAGCCTGGCACACAGACAGAGGAAATGATAAGAGAATGTTCCGGTTGACGGCAAGCCACTACCAACTGGAATGTCGTGGAATGTTACAAGCGGGTGCATCATTCATGACAGGATACAACAAGTGTGACCATTCAACATAAAGATGTTTGAAACTTCACAACAGTAAGGACGTCCTATATGTTAAGCTATATGTTAAGCACGTTATGTTAAGCGGAAGAAAGACTTGAAACTTAAATTGCAAGGTTAGGAGATTTTCCAGGCTCATCCTCATCCCAAAATAATCTCAGGAAGGTAGGTTTATAAAAGATGGAATTTTTAAAAGAACGCTGACAGGCTGAGTTTAGCTTCTATTATCAGTAAATGTCCTCAAACTATACCCAAGACTTTTTTTCATAATGAAATACAAAATATTTATTAATAAAGTTGTATTTACTTTATCAGGCCTGAATCAATTGATGGATTTAAATTAAACCTGGTGTTAAAAAAACATGCAATAACAACACAGTGGTCTCTTGATTAACTCATTGGCCGTAATTGACGCAGATAAACATCCATCCTTTTGAACCTGGAGGGTGAAATGGATTGGACGTCTACAAGTGACAAACTAATTGAAATTCATACCAGGAGAATGAAAAGAGAAACTGATTGGCTGTCTATCATTGCCAAAGTTACTTGAAGAGTTCATTCTTAATCATTATGGCAACTGCTTGTACTTTTTCCTATTGAAATAAATAGATAAGTCATTTAAAATGTTTAGGCCAACTATTATACTTTTGTAAAGTGTATTTTATTGAGTCGGTCCAAAAAATTGGCTGATTTTTGTGTGATTTCTGATCACTAATTTGTGCCTTTTGAGTGCTAAAAAAATGGCATGGAAAAATTGACAGAACCTACTTTAAACCCTCCAGGAATAAACTTTGCATTTGTTCATGCTATTCTAAAAGGCCATTTATGAAATTGCTTATTCTTATTGAATATACATATCACAGCCAAACAAAACTGCTAACTTCATAATAAAAATAAATCTCCTAGGAACATTAAATTACTGTTTACCATATGCAAAAATACTCAGACAGAAGTAGATAGTTTCCTCCACACTCATAAAACTTATATAACAAGTCATCAGTTCCAACCACCAGTGTCCAAGAACAAGAATATGCTGAAACCTCTTTTTTTATTATTATTTTGTATTTTTTTTTAGAAAGCCCTGTCAACACACACTTAACCACAGATTGGCTGATCTCATAGTGTTTAAACGCATCTGTCCCTTTGCTACTTGAGAGCATAGAACCAGCGAGCGGATATGTTTTCACTGGCAAAGCAGTTTCGGCTCACATGCGCTGTCTGTGGTCAAACACGAAGCCAGCAACGTTGAGCGAACTGACGCTCGTGGCCGTGCGCCTTCTGCACTTATATACACGCTAAAAATAACTAACCAATCAGCGACAAGAGCATGGGAGTCCAACTAGCCAATCACAAGAGAGAGCGAAGCCGCTGAGTGCCGAGGTGTCTGTTAATTGGCCGGTTGTGATATCATTTGACATGCAGGAGGCTGTTCGCTTTTGATTGGTGGAGCTGGAGTCAGCGTCATCCTGCCGTGATGGAGGGGGGCGGGCTCGGAGGTTTGAATAGGGAACTTTGCAGAGCCAGTAGCTCTCCATCTAGTGCGTTGCAGTGTTTGCAAATACCTTAAACGCCAAGCGAGAGAAGAAGGGGGACGGAAGGAGGTTGCTTGAAAACAAGCGCTGCTTCGTTTGCGTCGCATGCGAGTTACAGCAAGGGACACTCTGCATTCCGTTTCCTCTCTGACTGGCTTCTTCTTCTTTTTTTGTTTTTGCTTCATCGCAACACATTTAAGCTTACTTTGACAGGAGCTCGGGAAAATGGATGTTCTACCCATGTGCAGTATCTTTCAAGAACTTCAAATAGTTCATGACACGGGCTATTTCTCCGCCTTACCGTCATTGGAGGAGTATTGGCAGCAGGTGAATATGGCATTTTTTGCTGATTTTTTTTTAAAGATCGGCAAGTCATTGACTTCATTTAATACATGCATGGTTGTGTTTGCTTGTGTGTGGGCACTGAGAGCGAAGTGGTTCACTGTGTCACGTCTGACAGCTGGAAGTCCAAAACACCCGCGTGCGTGCATGCGTGTGATTTTGCGTGCGTGCGTGTGCGCGATTCCAAAGTACTTCATTGAGCATTTCCATAGTGTTTCTTCCCTTTTTGATTTGCACGCTGAAATCGACTTTGCCTGACTTTTCTCAAAACAAGACTGGCTCATAATCATCTACTTTAACATCCCTTGCAATGTAAATAGTCCTCAAAGCTGTCAGATCAAATGTGTCGTTTCGTGTTTAAACTTTAAATTCCGCCTTTTTTGTAGTAAAAATCATTCAACCAAAATATTATGATCACAGGACAAATATCAAACAATATGTATACATTTCTACTCGTCATCATTGAAATATATGAGGATGTGTACATGTCTACATAATGTCATGGTCACTATCTTATTTATTATTATTAATATTTTCCATGTTTAAACCGGAATTGACAGCATTCGCATGAGAGCATATCAAATTCCGATTGTTCATTGGCATGCGTGAAAGCAAGCACAGCTGGGGAAAAGGTGGTTAAAAGAGATAGAAATACACATTTATGCCTGCAGGAAATATGTATTCTACATGAACCTTAGTAACGTGGCTGTCTCTGAGCAGCATCTAATGAATGGCCCTGCCTTTCAACTTTAATGGCCGCTGGAGTAAATTGGAGCTTGTGTAGTGTGTAGCTGACACTGTGAGGAAGGATGTGATTGCATGTCAGAGGTACGCATGAGGAAAAGCAGCTGAATAGCTCATGTTGGTGGGTAGTGGAAGGGGGGGGGGTGTTGAGTGGCTTCCTTAAAAGGTATCTAAATTTGTTCAGTGAGTCATTGGGCCACTAAAATGACAATGCTGAGAGCTGCAGTGTATATTACTCAATGAGGAAAATAGGGATTAAATGTAGATGTTATCTTGATGAATGGGCAGCGCGGTGGAGTTAGTGGTTTAGTGAGTCGGCCTCGCAGCTATTGGTGCTTGGGTTCAAATCCAGATTGGTCAAACTATGTGGGATTTGCATGTTCTCCTGCATGGGTTACCTCCCACATTCCTAAAACATGCATGGTAAGGTTGATTGGAGTCTAAATTGCCCCTAGGTATGGGTGTGAGTGTGTATGGTTGTCTGTCTCCTTGTGCCCTGAAATTGGCTGGCTACCAATTCAGGGTGTCCCCCGCCTATGGCCCGGGGGTAGTTGGGATAGGCTCCAGCACCCCCCGCGACTCTAATGAGGATAGAGAGAAAATGAGATGAGATTATATTGATGATTGTCACAGAGCCAAGTTATTGTATTCTGTAACAAGTACACGTAGGATTGATATTTTTGGGGTAGTATCAAACTTAAAAAGGATTTTTTTAATATTAGATTTAATCTACATGCAGCTGGTGAAATATAACTGAGATATACATCATGCTGTGACCATTGACTGTTGGATCTGTTACAATTTGTTGGTGATCTTTTCCTGCTGCAGGCAAGTATTCCACTGCATTGAGTGTTTTGGGCTTGTGAGGACATGCATCATTTAAAATGATCCCGCCATAGAAGCTAGCGTGAAAAAAAAGCGTACTATCCGCAGGGGGTTGCATTATAATTCATGTTTTCTCACTGTACTTTCTGGTTTTGTTGTCATTGCTTCAGACATGCTTGGAGCTGGAGCGCTATCTACAGAGCGAACCTTACGTCTCCACTCCCGATCTGAAGTTTGACGGCCAGGAGGACCTCTGGAGCAAGTTGATCTTGGCCTGTGGGGATAAGGCCAAAGTCGAGGCTGACCCTAAACTACCCCCGGGCCCCCAAGAGGAGGACAATCACGATAGCCAAATTTTTGACACCAACAGCGTGAATTCGGATGCCAGCAGCGAAGCGTCAGACAGTTCCGAGGAGCTCTCGCCCACGCACAGCTTTATCTCTAACCCCCTCGCCTCGGCCCTGGTGGGTTCTGGACCTTTTAGCCCGTCTGTGATCAGCACCCCACCGTCCTCACCGGAGGCCAACTCCGAACCCAGCGGTGTGGTGAGCGGATGGGTCGGCACGCACGGCGACTTGCATTTGCCGGCTAAAATCCGGAGCAATGGCGTGGCCAAGGGTTCGGAAAAGACGGGACTCACCTGCGGGGATGTTTCTCCGGACGGGAGAAGGAGAATACACAGGTGTCAGTTCAATGGCTGTCGCAAGGTTTACACAAAGAGTTCCCATCTAAAAGCACACCAGCGTACTCATACAGGTAAATTGTACACTTGACTTGTTCAATCAATGTATTTTTAGACAGAAAACAACTCCTTATTGATTGTAGAAGCTACTAATTCAGACATTGCCCTCAAACGGCACTGTACAATGGACGTGTAACGTAATTAAAGGTCCACATTGCATGATGTTCTCAGCTGGTGCACAGCGGCATTAGTTTTGCATGGCTGGATAGCTAAACTGTGACCTAATCTATGTGGAATGTGACTGACTGTCCCAGTGAGAGAGAGCCAAGCAAGCGGGAGTAAAGGGGGAGGGGTTCCACATTGGAGATAAAAGGACTTGAAAACAGATTGAGTTTCAGCATGGGAAAAAGCAGGGCGCTATGTTATTGGGGGGGGTTTCTCTACGCTTTTTGGGTGGCTTGTAGTGGTCACTTTTTTCATTTTTGATTAAAGGCGTGAAATTACAGGGTAGGTTTTCTGGTTTCGTGTATCTGGCTCTCACACATTCTGCCCTAAATCACTAGGAGCATTCCAAGGATGCTTACAGTATGCATTTGAAAGGGTAAAACAAAACATGCGAGTCATCCGACGGGTTCCGTGGAATCTGTCTTGGGTGACTCCGCGTTAGTCATCAGGCCGGTTTCACTCTGAGGCATGATTGATTTGAAATGTTCTGGCTCAGTAACAGCTTAACATGATAAAAAAGACTATTTGCTGTCATTTCTAATCTGTTTATGTCTGCTTGTTTTAAGGTGAGAAGCCGTACAGGTGTTCATGGGAAGGCTGTGAGTGGCGTTTTGCAAGGAGTGATGAGTTGACCAGACATTTCAGGAAGCACACTGGGGCAAAGCCATTTAAATGCACTCACTGTGACAGGTAAGTTCTGTTTAATGTACTGCCAAAAAGCTAAGCAGAGTTTCACATGTATAAGGAGAGCCAAAAATATGTTCAAACGGCTTGATTGGATTAGATTTGAAACATTTTTGAAGCTTTTCCGTTCAATCTGCTGAATCAATCAAGTATTTATCATTTAAAACCACGTTTAAACTATTTTCCCTTCGCTTTTAGAGATATCCCTACCAAAGACTTAAAAATGTTACTGTAAAACACAAGATATCAAGGGAAAGAAGGAAAACATGTCATGACTGGTGTGCTAGAAGTGTTTTGTAAATATTGTTGCTGTAAGGCGTCATTTTGAAACGTGGCCAGTGGTGTTTTCCATTCTTTAAAACTATCGGGGATTTTGTCAATTGCTGGTGTAAAAAGTAACAGAATAAATCTTTCAATTGGGGAAAAAAATGCATCCTTTTGGCAAACTAACTGCATAATAAAATTATCCTATTCAAGCATATTTACTTTTGTCTTGATCGCTATTCAATAAAAAGCTACAATTTATTAAATAATACATTATATGCGCAACAATTCCTGTACTAATTCTTTCTATACAACATTTTTTTTAAGTCTATATAGATGTTTCTCGTTTATTTTGTTGCCAAGCAAAGGAATTTTCCATTAAAGTCATGTGACATCTGAAAATAACATTAATTTGTCCTTCAAAAACATTTTGTCTCAGCCTCAAGCTTCTACTACACTAATGTTTGGTTGTTTTTTTTCTTTTCTCCACCTCTTTTCCATCCCCAGATGTTTCTCCAGGTCTGACCATCTGGCTCTTCACATGAAGAGGCACATCTAAAGCCGGGGGTGAGCACCAAACCAAGCAACACAGCGGAGGGCAAAACATTTTTTTTTTTTTTTTGGAGGGGAACAAAAAAAAAAAAAGAAAGAAAAAAACAACACAATCTCCCTACCAGTCTCTTGGTTGAACTTATCCCAGAGAGCAAACAGGTGGGAGTGTGTTCCAGCCAAAGCATGCTGTTTTGCACCATACTGAAACCCAGTGCCTCCGGGACCTCACTTGAGAAGAGGGATGCCCTGAAGGTTGCAACAAGTGGACAAAATCATCATTGTTTAGGGGAAGGGAGTAAGAAGCAGAGAGCATTTTTTTTTTGATTCAAATAGTCAGGAAAAAAGCGGAAAAAATTGACAAAAGAATGAATGATTTTGTTTGTATGGTGCATGATGTTTTGGGGGACATTTCCACCCACCCCATCGGACAGTTGATACACTGGTACTTTGCAAAAACTGTCTGAGGTAAGCACGAATGTACTGTGAATGACTGGCAATGGCTGCCTGCCTTCTTTAAGGAAAGGGAAGAAGAGAGGATGGATAGCTTAGTTGGATGGTCTGAGGGGGCTGGCACTGACGTTGCTGTGGACTGAGTGGGCTTTCTCGGGGGGAAACATTCTTGTTATGTTTCCCCAGTGGCAGTCTGTCTGGCACCTAGACTTGGGGGTGAGAAGTTCTTCTATCAGAGGAAAAACAAGTCACCTTTCTGCATAGACCGGGACTAAAAGTTCACCCCCATGGTCGCTGTATGAGATGAGTTTTGTTTTGGTGTTTTTTGGTGCAGCTACTAAATGTGCAATGTGTTATGTAGCCTGATTTCTTATTTTTTTACAAGCTACAAAGCTTCATTTGTAGTCTAATTGTATAAGCTGTGTGCTTAGAGGTATAACACAACTATAACTTCAGTATCATAGACAGTTGTTGCATGGTTCTAGGGTTTTTTTTTCTCTTCCTCCCACACACCCCTGTTTCCACTATAATCAGGACTGCAAATAGTTTCAAATAGGGTGCAGCTAAAATGCAAACGGTTGAAAAAATGTTACAATATTGTACATAAAGCCTTGATGATTCCCTCTCTCTCTCTCTCTTTTTGTTTTTTTATTTAACCAAATCCTCCTCATTCCTGTGTTCATTTCATCAATGCTTGCTTGTTCTATTCATTCATCTTCTGCCTTGGGGTAACAATTTTGGAATTTTTTTCTACTTTCTTTCTATCGAATAATGCACTGTTGACCTGAATGGTGCCTTATGCAAGTGACTGCCCCGAGGCAGTGGTTGTGCACTTCCCCTCGGGAGGTCGTATTTGTTTATATGGGTGATTTGACAAGCTTGATCAAGGCTCAATTACAAATGCCGTCTCTTTGCGTCGACGGTAACGATCTCTTGTTTCTTAACTGTGGTCGTGAAAGTACTTGTTTTTGTTTTTGAGTCATAGCACAGATTTAGCGACAATTCTGTAAATACGTCAAATGCTGTATGTTTAGAGCACTTATTTTTTGTTATTAAAGATGTCGACTACTGTGTAGTATGTACTGATGTCCATCAAACACAGCTCAAAAGGTACAAAACCATCATTTTTTAAAGTTGATCTTTTTCTTACTAACCACCACCACCACCCCCTCCTTCTTGTCCCTTTTTATGCCTACAAGTGCGACTGAAGAAACGGCTAAAGATTTATTGTAATTAACAGGCTGCAGTTGGACAGGCCTCGCCTTGTAGTGCCTCACAGTAATGAATTGCTAAAGGCTTTGTTGGCATGGAATCTGTCACAGACTGCTGACTATGGAGGTTGGATATTGACCTGTCTGGTGAGCGTTGTTTTAGCAAGGCAGCAACAGTATTATTAAAATCAAACGTGTGAGCAAACCCCAAAAAAAAAGAACTAAAGAGGTGGGGATAAAGATCAACCATTGACAGTGCTCATCAAAGTTCAATCAGAAGACAAAACGAGTATTATCTGCATCTTGAGTTGGTATAGATACTCGTTTAAAGGCAGAGAGGCCGCAATTCACGCAGCATTAAACGATCTCCGCCACCTTGCCAAAAGGAATCAGATGTTATGCCGCAAACGATAGATTTCAGACGGGCGGTTGCACCCAGGACGTGTACAAACTTGAAAATACGATAGATTGGAGATAGCTGGCTAGCCGATATAGTTCAAATGGTAATTGAGCCTTGAAACAGCTCTGTTTGCTGACATCATTTTCACTTTCAACGTCATTTCTTTCATGCCACTATTCCAGCTTTTTCTGTCTCACACAAACACACACACACACACACAGCTTTGTTTTCAACTGGATCTTTGTATAAAAAAAGGAAAAAAAAACAACAACTTTTGTAAAATTGTTATGTTTATGCTTTATCAAATTTTTATTTGGAATTGTTTTGCAAAATTGTTATATTTCTGTATGAATGTATTTTTTATTGGAATAATAAGAAATTCTTATCTGACCTTGCTTCCTTTTGTCTTATTTTTTTAAGTCTCCTCTATTGGGTTACTTTTTTTTTTTTGCTAGTGTGTTTTGTCCTGTAGTGACACAGACAGATTAAAGTTAGTGTTCAGGGCACCAAGGTTGCAAATATGGCATTATTTGTGTCACCTACTTAATGAATTTAGAAGAGAGATGTTGACCAGAACCTTGTTTCTTTTCCCCAACATTTATTCTAAAGCTGCTGTGCACTGTTTCACCTTTTCTTGACTTGTAAAATAACAACTTGCTAAACATTCACGTCTAACAGACTCCCAAAATAAAGAATCCCCAGAAAAGTTTCCTGCCATATAGTCGAAATTCCAAGAGTTCCCCATTTCTTAGAGCAAGCAAGTGCTCATCAAAGCAGTATAAATAATTTATCTCTAGTTCTTATAGCCCATGGCATTTAATTATGGAGCCACTTTCATACATTTGTTTGAGGATTACTTTCCTTAACACAGATAATGATACAAAACAGCAGTGGATAAACCAAAGAGCTGAGTTTTAAGTTATAAACGAAGGAAAAAATAACATACTCCCTCCCTTTTGCTTATGGTGATGACCTAGAATGGGCAGGCAACTTATTAGCTCCTCTGATTTCTAGTAAAAGCCCTTTGCTTTTTAAATGAGGTTTGCGAGCTGTTGGTAATTAGCCCATTTTTTGAAGAACCTCCCAGATTTGGCAAGGAATGTTGTTGTTTTTTCGCAAGTGAAAGCTGGAGCTTCTAGATTTGCCCCACTTGTTTTAATAGCGGAAAATCCATCTAGAGTAATACGCATATTACAAATGGGATACAGAATGGACTGAATTTGTTTTTGGACTAAAATGAAATTTAAAAATAGCACAAATTACTGCAAAATGCATCCTGTTTTGCACAATTATTGTGTTGAATGTTAACAACAATGCTCACAGAATGCAGTATGATAAACACGTTTATACAAGGTGGTTAAGTCTGCTAAAAAAGGACTATTATTTTATTATATTATTTTTACCATATTATTTTATCGATAGGAGCAAGTCAAGTGTGGATTTGACATGCTTTCTTCTTGCTTTTGTGGGTTTTACTAACATTTTTTGCCCTTGTTTCAAAAAATTGAATGATTGGTGGTTAATAGATGTGTATGGTTGTTTGTTTATGTGCCCTGCAATTGACTGGCAACCTGTCAGTGTACCCTGTCTCTCCTCAAAAGTAACTGCAATCCAGATAGTATAGGAAATAGATAGATAGGTAAAATTATGATTATGAACAAAACACAACATTGAATAAAGCACCTGTCCCATAACTGCTCTCACAGTCAGGTTTATTTTTATTTATTTTTTTAAATACAATGTGAAGTAATTATATTTACTTTACATTTACTATATTATGTTTGGAAACAGAGCTGCAAAAAATGACAATATTCTGATTGAATAGGAACATATTTGACTGTGCAATTGCAAAAGGATGAGAATTTAAGCACCCCCCTCCCCCTAAACATACTACTAACCTTATATTATCCAGACAGAAATGACAGACAAGTAGCCAAAGTGATGGACTGCATTAACTGAACCTCATCTAGACACAATTGAGAAAAATAACTACGATGAAGGCCCCTAGCCGGTTAAATGAGGGGAAATAATAAGGGAAGAGGAGCTTATCAGGCTAAGAGTCTGGTTCATTCAGTCAGCCAGACTGCAAGTCGTCACATATGCCGATTTCACTGTGAAAGCCTCTGTGTGGGGCTCCCTCCCTCCAGCTCTCTCTGTTAATGGAGTCTATTAGCGCGTGGCTTATTGGGGGAATGGAACTAAAATAAAAGGTCACTGACCTTCCTTTAAAGTTACGTTGTGCGCCCACCAAGCAGTCAATGCCACCCCTACTATAATCACAATCAGCCTTTTCTCCATCCAAACTATGCACCGTAAATTTACTCTTCAATTAAGCAAGTTGAATGAATCTCTTTTTGCTGTTCCTCATTGATAAAGTCAAGTGATCCTTAGCTGGAAGCACACCTTGAACACAAATCCTCTGAGTTTTTCTAAACCCAGCCATAGTGTCGCTAGAGATTTGGAGGTGACAAAATAAATCAACCTGCCATGGGTTTTTTTTTTTTTTTTTTGTAGAAAACCACTGCCAGCTGATGTTGCTTAGCATGACCTTGTTAAACTGTGAAAATGTCCTAGTCCCCAGCAGAGAATAGCAGCAGTGAGTGAGTGCACATGCAAGTTTCTGTCAGAATGGGGGGCACCCAGTGGCTGATTGTGTGTGTGTGTGTGTGTGTGTGTGTGTGTGTGTGTGTGTGTGTGTGTGTGTCAGTGTGTTGATGCTGAACAGTCAAATCATATGGAAAATATAAAACAAGATCTGGCAGATAGTTCTTATTTACATTTGACATTATGGCATTTTAAAGTTGGTCTACCACATAAAAATTCCACCTCATGCTAGAATTAGAAATATTATATGTTCAACAGTTTAAATTACTACAATAAAAGCATGAAAAAAGGGATCAGGCACAAGAAAAAAAACAGTGGGGAAGTAACTCAGCCATGTAGTGATTTTGTTCTGCTAAAATTCAATTATACAAATGAAATTAGTGTGACTGGTTAACTAATATGCAGTATGTATCATATTCTCTAAGAGAAGATTTGTCTAAATAGAGTGAGGTTGTGTGCAATGTTCACTTTAAGATGTGCAAATGGTTGCAGACTTTCATATACACTCTTGCAGTACAATAAAACGTATCCAGTGCAAGTATATTAGATAAATATAAGTTATTTTCTGTATTATTTTCGGTGTAATTCATATGACAGGTGACCAGCCAATCAGAGGATGCGATGTAATCACGATGCGCAGCCAATCACAGCATTGCCCGCACTACCCAAACTTGCTAACTAACTATGCGAAGGAAAATGTGACACATCAACTCGTGCAAACCAGCATTAAAAAGAACGACTCATCTTTTAACCTGAAATCGCCGTCAAAGTGTGTTTAAAGAGAAGAACAAGCGTGGACATCGGAGGACACCTTTTGTTTTTTTGAGTGTGAAAGGTATTTTCTGCAAAACATGCAGCACGTGTTTAAGTTGTGAGTGAGTTTTACCATTGAAAAATATGGACATTTCATTTAAATCAAACCACCTCAAGTACAGACATGAAAAATAAGGTAAGTCAGATCGGTCATGTTATGTCATTTTTTAAGATGATTGATGTATGGATATTAATAATGAAATGTTATGGTTAGATCATTGATGAGTTGTAAAAATACAGCTGGTGATGACAGGTGTCAAACTGGTGGGTGGTCATAGTGGGTGGTATACTTCTGATGTAACTCAGACTGGTCATCATTATACTCAGGTAGGTTGTCTATGTCCAGATTTATGAAAAATGTGATGAAATATTGGCTATGTGTTGTTATTTGCATGCACGGTAGGTAACCCAAGCAAATGCAAGGGCACAATTTTTTTGCAAAAACATTATTTTCTCATTAAAAATGTATGATGAGCATGGTTCACTAAAATGTCATCTTTTACTAAGATCCAAACTGCTTCACTCTTGACTGCATTGCGTGGACTGCTTCTAATTGCTGTAAAAATAGTGCAGAATGCATGTGTTTAAGTGGAAAACAAATAAATGTTCACTGCACAAACAAAACAAAAGAAAATCAATATCACACAATACATTTTGATGAAGCCAGACATTTGTTTTCTGCTATTGTCAGGCACGTTTGACATTTGCTCTTGTCCTAAAAATATTTAAAATATGCCATCGCAATCCATCTTGTAACTATTTTTAAATACTCCGAATGGAACGTGCAAACAGACAAACTGTTCTGCATCTTGGCTGTGTGTGTGGTTGGTAGATCAGCTTCTAAATCAATTTGCGTGACAATCACCAAGATAAGAACAAGACACAGAAGTCACATGGAATTAATTTCACAAAGAAAATGAACTCCAAAGTAGATCATTGACAATATCAGGTGCTATTACTGGAATTTTCACATTGGAATTTGATAGAGTTGTGCGAGTCAATGCCAAAAAATGAGATGAAAATGGGACTTTTATTATGCTCTCTTGATGTTGAATCTGTGTGTGAACTTTTTAATAGTGGTGCCATTAATACTCTAGTTTTTATATTGCCATGAGTATTGTTTAAATATATATTGCCTGTGGATTTAATAAGCGTTTATAATGTAGAATATGTTCAATACAAGAACAGCATATTTTTAAAAATGAATTATATTTCATATTTAGATTGAATTTATGGCAAATTGATGCTATTTATGAATAATTGAATTATTATTTTGTTTTATTTGGTCATGTGTTTGTATGTACTATTTATATTGATTCTAAATACAAACAGGTTACATGACTACTTCAAATTCTTACAATTTGCTTTCCAAAAACAAAGTGCACATTTGCTGCATAACAACATCATTACAATACACAATCATTTTCAAGAACACAATATACAAACATGAATGCTATTTAGAAAACAGCACATGTTGAAAAGAAGCATGCCTAACTATTATTACCCGTTCATGTTTTGTCTTCAGTCAGTTTTGTATCTTCTTCCGACTTTCCCCTCATTAATAATTTGCATGGTTGTATGGCTCTGTAGTTTACATGCTAGAATGATGGAGGCCCATTGTTTTGTATTGATCTTCTTGTAATGCCTGAATACACCAAACATTTCCCTCATTTCCTCTTTGTCACAAGGCTAAGTCATCGTCCCTTTAAACATTTCCACTAATAGCTATCTAATGAGTTGGGGTTAGCAGCAGGCCAGGAGCATGTGGCAATGAAGCTGATGTTCCTTATAGCAAAATGGGAGTACTTGGATAAACACATTGTTGTTTGTATGCATATAACGTCCATTGCATTGCATAGAAAGTAGTATTTTTACATTATATTCCTTCACTTAATCTCTATTAAAACATTCTACTAATTTGATCATTTTTCAGTATTCATACCTTATACATATGAATATAGAAATGCAAGCCAGATATATGCTTTATCTTAAATGCATAATCATTAAAAACCGCTACTTGTACTGTGGTCGGTAGTAATGTAACATAACACGTGCATCATACCGGTAGGAAGGATCATGTTGACAATCAATAAACATTGGTACAGATCCCTGCAGGGAACCATCTGGTTCTATAAATCATTTTTAAATCAATAAAGGTTAAGATGAAAGTATAATGATCTCATTTGATAAGAGCGTGTTCTTGGATGACAACATCGAAGAGGTAATTGTAAGGGTTTGTTGGCATGCTGAGACATAGGGATGAGGGTTAGACTTGGTGCAATTGCCATGCTCAAGGTAAGTGAGGCCATTTGATCACAAATCCGGGTCGAACTCGGCCACAGTCATAATCGTCGCTGTAATTAGATTCCATTTTCTCAATGTCTCTGGCTTATGTCACTCGGCTGGACAGTGACAGCGTGCGTGCTCAGGAGGGTGGAGCGAAATACACCACCGAGTGCTAGCTAGGGGTCAAACAGTCAAGAAGATGTGAGGACAGGTGAGCTGCATTCCCTTATAATGGTCCCCAGTGGAATAATGCCTTTGCCCTTTTCCCTTTGCTCATTAAGGCGTGCTTGCCGGGTCACTATGCTTTCAAAAACTATAGAAGCGAGTGCATTCAGTCTATGTAGATTACCTATCTGCTTCATTATCATTTTTTCACAGTATCGGAAGTAACGTTGCTATGTTACCGCATCCAATAAATGCATTGTTATCTATTGTGTGAAAAATGATCTAGCATTTTGCATGATATTCTGTCCCATAAGGGGAGGGTTATTCTAAGCTATTTATTCTACTTTTGGCTTGTCTAACGAATTATTATTTGGATAAACTTCGTAAAAAATTGAATGTTATTTGATTAAGGGTTTTATGTGCGTTTGGAAAATTTGCTTTCACAATTGATTTGATGAAATTGCTTTTTAAACATACTGTTGTCTTCTGTTTGATTGATGTAGAACTCAATTTGGTGTTACAGGTAGTATACCAAAACAAATAGTGTCGTAAAATAAAAATACCGTGGATTACAATGGAGAGGAATTTATATATTCGTATTATTAAGAGGCAGCCCTGCACTACGCTACATCAATTTTGCAAGGTGGTTGGAGATTGCATGATATTCTTTTATGTGCCATATAAACCAGCATTATAGAAATTTCTTTAATTGCCTTATTGATTAAATGGCAGGATTTTTCAGGACACATCAATAACCTCTATGGGAAATCCCTTTTCTAGTGTTTGCTTTTTCCCTTCTAAAAGCCATACTTTAGAACAAGCTATTATTTTTTTCCTCCCTCAAATCCACACGTCATGTCCACAGTCATAAGGGATTTTATTTATTGTATAAGACCTGAGGCATATGTCAAACTGTGTTAAAACTGGTATGATTTTCAATTTCGACTGAAGGTGGTGAACAATCACACATACTACACTAGCTGAAATAAAAGGTTTCTTCCCTTTTCAAGGTACTCGCTAGCATTTACATTTATCAACATAAAATATACCACTTGAACATATACGTGCTGGGAAGAACCCTATAAATCAATATTTTATTTCACGCAATCTGATCATTTTCACCAAGTGTGGCTCATTCCACTTTGCTCTGAAGACAATTACTGTGAGAATACTTTAGATTAGAGGTCCCCATGTTGTATTTCAATGACTGTTCATTTCACTTGTCATGGAAATGGAAAAATTAATTTGTGTTTTTACCGCATATCCACTTATCAAGATCCCATTTGGTAAGTAACTGTTAATGAAATAGTATGATACATTCAAATACATTTATTTGCAATATAGTATAAGGATGAGTATTATTTAAATGATAGTGTAGTGCAGTAACACTTTTACATGAACCAGATTTCCACTTACATTTTCAGAAGTCAGTTTTTTCAATTAACCCAAGCTGCTATTTTTCAGACTGAACAGAATATTGCAGTGAAAAACCCACACAGGCCCGAGAGAACAGGAAGACCCGAGGCAAGGATTGAACTCAGAACCTTTCACATGTCTGGCAGAAATCCCAAACACTAACCAACCGAGCTGTTGCTTGCACTACAGTAAAAATGAACATTCTACAAAGTGCATATTCTACATGCATATTCTACATTGTTCTCCCCGGGCCTGCGTGGGTTTTCTCTGGGTACTCTGGTTTCCTCCCACATTCCAAAGACTTGCATGGTAGGCTGATTGGTCTCTAAATTTCCCCTTGGTATGAGTATTGTTTGTCTCCTTGCGCCTTGCAATTGGCTGGTCACCAATTCATGGTGTCTTCTGCTTCTGGGATTGAGCTGGGAGAGGCTCCAGCACCCCCCGTGACACTAGTGAGGATAAAGCAGTGCAGAAAATGAGATGAGCTGAGCATACTTTCTATTCACGATAAAACAAAACTGCAAAATGACTTTATTTTTGTATTTGTTATTGTGCCTTTTTATCACTGGTTTGGCCATACTGTATATTCGCAAACAGTGTGTTGATTAATTTAGAATTATATCTCTATATTTTTGTGTCCACATGCCGCAATAACAGCAAACGCTAGTTTTGCCTAGCCACATTTACAGCTTTGCAGCAGTACAGAGAGAGTTATCTCTAGCACTTGGAACCCTATGGAAAAGTAACCCTTTACGCATCTAAATTCACATGCTGTCCTCCTGGATGAATTGCTCATGAAGTATTCATCTGAGCTACGTAGGTGTAGTGCATTTAAAACCAAATGGCAAGACTTGACCTTTGCAATGATGCTAGTTGTTGTCTGCAGTATGTAACAAGGTTTTGGGGAGGTGATTAATTTACATCATGATTTACATCAAATGTAATCACAGTCTACGGACAGCTCTGCATCTAATTGTCATTCTAGAGTCGATAAGTTATGAACTCCCGATTGCTTTACAACATGTGACAATTATCACCACAACATCCACTTTTCAATGAATTATTTCCCTTTTTGCAGAAGTAATCGTGTAATAAACCTTGAAATGCTTCAAATGCTGGCATTCGATAGCACTTAATTTGAAAAATAAACTCAAATGATGTTATTGTTGTGAATATAGTCATTTAAGTGTGGTTAGAAGACTTGCCAAGGTCATTTGTGGGTTGTTACCTATTATTCATTAACATCCATCATATTTCTAAGATTGCCAGACTATTCTGGAATACATTCCACACTCTGGGAACTTAAACTCTTAGATAATACTGTTTTGGAAGGGAAGAGAAAATATACTTCCGTGAGCAAAAGTAATTATTTTCAAGTTGTCCGTGTGTTTCATTGTCTTGGGTTTTTCTTTTATTAACATTGATTCATTTGCTTCTACATGTGTGGCGATTTAAGAGTCCTATAAAGTGAAATGTGTAAGGCACATCTGTGACTCATTAAGTTGTAGTGGTTGTCTTATAATCTTACAAGTATGAAAATGAGAATGTGACTTGACACATTGGCTGTTAGCTTTGGTTTTACGGCGAGGCCGTTTATAAACTTGGACAGATTATTCATATTTCTATTGTCTCCGATTTGAAGTTTGCAGAGCACAACATATCACCTTGAAATGATCATTAGCTGGCAATGAATTGACTCTCCTAAATGATTGTGTACTCTGCTTCGTAGGGTTGCAAATGTGAGCATCTTAGGTTAGGTTAATCGCTATATTTCCGCCTTTGATATTTACTTTTGCCTTCATCATCTCTCATTAGAGCCTGAGGCAACAGACAAAGTTTAACACTCATTCGGGATATTAATCCTCTCCCTCTACCTCCATCTCCAGGAATTAATTTAGAAATGCATCACAGCATTCTTTGGTCTAGACCTTAATTAATTTTTGGTCACACTAATTAATTGTCAAATGAAAAAGTAAAGACCATAGATGAGATAACAAAAAAAATCAGGCTGGAGTCGCAGAGTTGATCTACATGCTAAATAGTGGGACACTTGTGAGGTGAATGCACTGAAAACGTATGGGAAATCTGACATAAGTGGCATAATTTGTAAAACCGTTGGATGTGCGCTTCCAAGAGTGGCTCGAAAGTTGGTTGAATTATAAAAATGATAGTTCTTGACGATTCTTATGGTGACTTATTATGTAACCTTTCTTCAAATTGGAGTGGTGTTCAAGATTCTAGTACTCCATGTAGAGAACTATTTGTGTTGTTTTGCCAACTTACTTTTCAGGGCAATGACAATGGTGAAATTTAAATGTCTTTGACTGCAAAAGCAAATGTCACAAAACTTCCGAATGCTAAGAGGATCCATGACCCCAGAATCGACCGTGGGGCTAATGGAAGCGTGTAGCCTTTCACAACAGCAATCATCCCGCAAATAAAATAAAAAAAACCAAAAGAAAACCTTGGAGTGTCAAATTTTGCTAAAAGTCAATTGCCAAGGTGCAAATGCATTAAAATAATCAAACGTATTTGGACTTTAATCCAACAAAAAGGTCAGTGCTGCGTCCTGTATTTTTTTTTCTATATCAAGATAAACGATTTGCTGAAGTCGACTTGGTAAAACAAACCAAGCTGTCTGCCAAGTTCAGCGAGATTTGGTGAAAGCCCGACTGTTTGCACCATATCGCGTCCAATCACGGCGACAGACAGCCAACAGGTTACTTTGCATTTTAATTATGAGAAGGTCAAGCCAGGGTTTGTTCACCAGCATGTGATTAAACATGCACAGGACGCATAATTTATAGAGCACGGAGGTCGCTTTAACCCCATCACAATTTTTACAATCTCGCACAAGCCAGTCTTGGTGCAATGTAAATGAACCCAGTAATTTATGACAGAAGGTTATTCATGAGAACTAAAGAGGGGGAAAAAACAATCAATAATACATGTTTAGGCAATTTTATTAACTGTCTGTTTGTCATTAATCATTCTTGCTCCAAGGTATTTTCTCCATCACACATGCTGTTGGATTTTTAAATATGGAAAGGGAAAGTGAAAACAAAGAATACAAATGTTACCTTGGAAATTTTATGATCTTTCCACTGGTGTCACCTCAGAGGATTGACTGCACTTCTGCCGCTTCATTTCTCTTTGCGACTTCGAAGATGTGTTTTGAAAGCCAGCACTGACAAACGCATGAAGTGAAAATATACATAGTTGACATGAAGTATTCTACATTCTGTCATCTCAAAACTTTACCATTGCCAACCAAAACACTCTGGTTCCTCCATCCTGCTTTCACAAATGTCAAAGAATCACTGGTGCCGAAACTGTGCCAAGTATCATTTGTTGCTATGGCAACCTACCTATCCATGAGACAGTATGCCAAGGATTTTTTTTAGACTATAACACCTGTCAAAGTCAAACAATCATGTGATGGAATTTTGAAGTGTTGTGGTAAATCTTTTGTTTTAGACTACAATTGATTGTATGTGCCAATGTATTGGGACAAAAATTGAAAGTGAAACTCTAGGGTTCACTGACATGTGAGCTATTAGAGCAAGCACTCTTCTTTTTTTTATTTTTTTTATTGTGTCTCGGGGAATTTTGGACCATTCACGCACAAGAGCCATTTTGAAGTAAAAAGCCACTTCTACCGTTGGGCTTAAGTGAAGGGTTGGCATGCAATCTTTGGTCTGATTTATCCAGCCATGCCTGAATAGAAGGGTGGTGGAATAGCATTCAGTTACTATGCCCCTGACCTCTGGAACGAGTTACTTGAAGGCCTGAAGTCTTCTAAAACTGTTTGTTCCTTTTTATGTCAGGGAAAAAAACACTATTGTAGTACACCATAGAATAATCATTTTAAATTCCAAGTGATATGACTTTTGACTCTAAATGACCATTTCATTTTTGGTCTTATATATATTTCCCGTTTTAATAGTTTTCTGTTTTTAACTGTCTTGATGAATTAACCAGACTATTGTTTTTCGATGTAAAGCACTTTGAATTACCTTGTGTTGAATTGTGCTATGCAAAGAACTGTGCCTTGCCTTACAAAAGCTGCATGTACTTTTTTTCATACAGGAGTTTTCCTTAAAATAATATTAATTTAATTGAGGGGAAAAAATTCTGGCAGCTACCCGAGACATGGCCAAAATTGTGGGGCATTTGAAACCGAATATAGCCTGACAATGACAATGTGATTTCATGATTAGTCCTGAGAGCTGAAATGCAAAGTTTCTGTCTTTGTACATTAGAGCTACATTATGAAATTTAAAATAATTTGATTCAAAATGCTTTACAGGGGAAGCAGCAAATCCATTGATTCACATCTGTTGTGTGCCCTCCGCTGTCAAAAGGATTAAGGGAACAAAAGTAGTTAGATTAAAAGTGTTTTTTATTATGTGGACTAAAAGACTACCATTTTCTCTAGTGAAAAGTAGTACCCTAATTCACATCTATTTTTACTTGCACATACAGTACATGCTTTAACGCCAAATATGCTATTTATTTTGCTACAAACAGTTGTCTGATCTGCACTCTGAGCACTTGGTCTCAGACGTCACATACTGTAACATGGCAGGAGGGGGAGGTTATATTTTCTCAAACGAGGGACCAAAGAATCTTACAGAATTGTTGAGCACTTCATTAATATTCAGTCGCCGTCACATGTTAGACTCAATAATACAATACAGGAATGAAAATCCATCCAAATTGAGTAAATGGTAAAATTAAAGCAAACGGAGCTCAAAACCATTTGTATGTTGCATTAAGTTATTTCTTGGACATGGGGTAAAATCAGCTTTTCGGACATGGGGTAAAATCAGCTTTATGGGTAACCGTATAATGATGGTTTTAATATTGACTTCAGAAGTAACATGGCACACAGAATTTAAACCCTCAGCATTCTTTAGTCATTTTGAAGAGACACTTGGGGGAAGGAGAATAGTGGAGGAGACAAGATCCTTGCCTTCCCTCTTCTCTCTTTATGTGCCTCTTGGCCATTAGGAGCCAATGAAACACCATCGTATGATGAACTGGAGGTGTCTGCTCAGTGGAGAGACGATATCCATAAACCAAGTCCTAGCTATGCTACAAGGACTAGCAGTGAGATCATTCGTTTTCACTAGGAGATGATCCAACATCTTTGCACATTTTCCAAGCGCCTTTCCTCATTTTGCCTAGAAAAAAAGGTCCATCAATTTTCAGTTATGTTAAAGATTATTATTGTAGAGTATGCCCGTGCAGTTGCAATGCAAGACATGGCATACTCACATTTTTTGTGCTCTGTGAAAATTCATTCATGGATGCGATTGATCAGTTGGAAGGCACTCCCCAACTGCCTATTTCACACCACAGATCTTGCTGGTAAATTTCTGCACGCCAGATATGCTGTAAATACTTCTTCATATCTGGTGTGAGTCAACCTTGCATTCAGGAACACATTGTAACTAACTCAAAAAGAGGATATGCTATGCCAACAAGTCCAGTACTATTAAAGCAAATGTGAAGAAACTTGCTTATTGGTCAGAAATAATTGGAGCTGCTCCTGCTAATAACCAGTTTGTCTCACCAGCTTTCCAAAATAACCAAAATCAGCTGCAAGACAACATAATAGTATGAATTATGTTTATGCATTACTAAATAGCAGTTTTAGAAAACCATTGTATCTAAAATATATACGTTAGAATATGCATGTGTGACAGATGACGCTCACTGAGAATTGCTTGCATCAAGGGTTGTAGTACACCACAATGATCAATCAGTGCATGTGCTGATTGGCATTTAAAATGCCCGGTGATTGCATGAATAGTAACAAAAAAAACCTGGGCAATGACTGCCAAGTCAGAATTTGCAGAAAACCCAGACTTGTGAAAATATGTGAGCTAGAATGAGTGTATCATATCCACAGAGGTGTAAAAATTCCGGAGGATTTCACTGTTAGAGCTGAGTGAACATATCGGTGGATAAGAGATGTATGCTTATGCCAAAAGCTGTTAGCTTAGCACAGATTTGGAACAGAAACAGGAAACGGCTTGGTACAGTATTAAAATGCTCAAGGGTCGAATCCATCAGGACACTTTGAGATTTGATCTCTCAGATCCCATTTGGAGATGGTCTGAGCAAATAGACACCAAATTCTTGGGACTGTTGCCATCCCCTGTTTAAGCCCTAGTAAGTATTCTTTTGCCTGCCAATGGTCTCACTTATATTTACACAGCCTCAAAATGTCTGGAATGCATATTTGAAAGCTGACTGCTGCGAATTAAAGAGCATGTGTCATTTGGCACTCCCATATTATCTGTGCGTACCTTCCCCAAAGCATGTGACCTTCAGCATACTGACATTCATTTTCCTTCAACTATTTATCAAAAGTATGATATATATGTATATATATATACATGTATATATACATACATATATATTTATATAAAATAAATATAGGTATATATATAATACATACATATATATTTACACAGACAGAGAGAGATTATATCAAGTAAGTAAATTGTGAACTGGGATGTTCTCTCACTGTGTATAACTCCATTTTCTCATTAGATAATAAAGTCCAGTAGAGAAAAAGTACTTTACAATTTGAATAAAGCCTAATCATTTGTGGACAGTTATTCATTGTGTCCCCCCACCCAAGTCTGGACCTCTGAATCCACATTTGCTCATCATTTCCCAGAATTGACTCCTTTCATGCTTCAAGTAAAAGGCATCTTTTTTTGTTGACATTGTTTAGTTATTGTTGGTATATATCCTGTTGTATTGTTTTGAGGGTGTAAAGGTCTTTGGGAGACTGAGACAGCCGTATCAACCCTGTTTAGCATAAAGCTTGTGGCTGGCCCCATCCGTGGCCTAATGAAAAGTAGAAGATAGGCTATGCTTGTCATGCTTGGCTAGTCCTGTGATCGGCAGACTGTGGGCTGTTACTCTACTTGCATGCCAATTATTCTCACCCTCAGAATTTCCCACCACCGCTGTTTTACTCACCACTTAATAGAAAAGTCTTGTGCCTGATTTAAAACAAATCACAACAAACTAGATTTATTCCTATTAAGGTGCCTTGAGTTTTTTGGTTCTTTCGTATTTTTGTTTTCCCACATTAAGCTCAGATGATAAGTCATATGTTTTGTATTCCTGAAGACAAAGTAGGGCAATAATGCCCAAGTTATGTATGGCAAGGGCTCGAGACAAATTGTTAGGTGCCAAATGTTTGTCCTTTTGATTTGGTGCTTTGGTTAAAGGGCACTTTAAACCAAATTAGCATGCTGCTCGAGCAACCACTGAGCATGATTACTCTCTTTTATTTATGCGTCAAAGTAGTAGGATAAAAAAGGATCCGGGCTCAAGCTCAAATACTCCTGGCTCTGTCTCAGTAGACAGTCTGAGTATCTTTAAATGGCTGGTCATCACCATTGGCGAGCAGATAAAGATGGATTTCAGATGAAGCGCTAGTGAAAGGAGACCTGAGCTTGCTCTTTTTAAACTGCCTCCAATCATTCATCATCGGCTCCATGCTTTTGTCAAAATGAAAAATACAAAGCACTCATACAGCTATTTTACAAATCAACGCAGAGCTGACAATAAAAAAAAATCATCATCCATCATTAATAATACACATGTTGCCTAAGCTCACAAGACAAGTGAAGAATTCAGGTTACAATTCATTGGATAAATATTTCATGGCCAACATCTGTGTATCCCGTGCCAGCGTGTTTTGAAGTTGTTACAAATGAACGTCAAACACAAAGTAAGTGAACAAGCTGCCGGGGGAATAAAACAAAGATTTATCAACGCTGAGAGAGAAAGATGCAAATGGAGGGAAAAGAGGAACAGTTAACATTTTTTCCCCTAGCTCATTGACAGGCTCTCACATACAGTATTCACTTTGGTAGACTTTGCTGTATTGCTGAGAAAACCTACGGGAGGTAGGGAGGGTGGTGACTTGGGGGTGAAGCGTGAATGTGTGCCCTCTTGTGCACCCCATTTGCACCCCCTCCTCTTTTGGGACTGTGCCATAGCTGAGACAGTACTCACATTCTTCTTCAGCTTAGTGCAGGACTCTGTCAACTAAGCACTAATATGCAAAAAAACAAAAAGCTCTCAGAAGACAAAAGGAATCCTTTTATTTTGCATACATCCAAATTAGTCAATGCTTTTCTCATGAATTTGAGTGGGAAAGCCTTCTTCATATTGACCATACTGTTCAGTACTTCCTGTAGACTTATCTCTTCATTGTCTCTATTGTATTATATTTTAGTTGAAATGTTTCACTGTACATAAGTGGTTGGTATTCCAGTCTTCAGTCTACGTTAAATATTCAAGAATTACTGGACATCTGTAGCTTGTTATATGAGGATACTTTGCATTCAAACAACATCAATGTAGCCCATCACTTGTCTGACCTAGGCTTAAACATGGCAACTATTCCCGAGATCCTACTGCCCATGTCATAGGCGGGGAAGTTAAGTGTGTGGGCAGTTTTTATGTAAATCAGCTGCATGGTTCGTATAAGCTCACTTACAGTCACAGTATTCATGAATAGGCAGATAAAAAAAATGTACTTGGTTGTTAACTTTCAGTTTGCATGGTGGGTATGCCTCTTAGATATCAAATTATTTATATTTAATTTATGAAACGTACATTTTATCTTTAATATCTAAAAAAGAAAAATATAAATCATTGTTGGGTGTAATTTAACAGTAACTGATAAAAGCTATTTCCATTTAATATTTTTTGGGGATGAAATTTCAGGAGCAAAAAGACAGATAAAAAAATAAATTCTATTCTGTTATTTTAGAGTTACTAAAATGTGTTTTTCTAAGGAACTCTAATTTCTCATTTTCAAGGTTTTTGGATGACTAATCTTTAGAGTCCAACATTTTCTAACAATGTTGATCAATTTCAGGATTAGAAAATTCTCCAGGGAGGTTAACAATGCATTTCAAACACGATTGTAGCAAGGATCTCCATTATGTTTCTTTATGAAGTCTCCTCTGTATGTTACCAAGAAACATGTGGCCAGTCATGTGGCATAAAGCCATTATTTTTTAGTAACAGATAAATCCCGAGACACTTCAACTTGCTCGAAAACAAAGTCAACGAAGGTTGTTTCTGAAAAGCTCGGAATACCACTCAAAAGTAATAAGAGTACTCATCTGCATCCTCTTTGGAGAATTTACTTTCCACACAAGGACAGATACAAACACTAATAATTTGAAGTTTAAGTTAGTTAAAGACATTTCTCAGACAAACAGCTACCATGGAAGCATAAGGAAGAGAACTGAGAAATGCACAACAAAAATAATTTTTATCTGCTAAAAAGCTTTCCAAGGAATGTCACAAACTACTTAAATGTTGAAAGACTAAAAATGCAGGGTTCACTTGGCAGAACTGTTCAAAGGAAAACATTGGTATTCATAGGCAACCAAAAATTATAAGAATATATTCTATTCCAAACATTTCTATCTTTGCAAAGGCAGATATTTTGGTAGAGCCGTAGAAGTGTGCATTGCCTACCTCTCGTCGCATGCATTTAATTCTTGAACCCCAGCCTAAGGCCAGAATATTATGCGTTTAAAGTCTGTGGCTGTAAACATTTTTACACAAACTTATTCTTGGCGCCATTAACAATTTATAAACCATTCATGCAGATGGAAACGAGTATGTTGTTCGAATCTGCTGTGGAAAACATTGTATTTGTTTGTCAGGCAGAACAAACCTACAAGAACACATCCTGCTGAATGCTCAAGGGGCTGAACCAATACAGAATGTGCCATTAAATCATGTATCGGACTAATCCGGAATCTCTTTACACCCTGGTCGGCTTTAAAAAGCATCGAAACTGGCTTTGCTTTCTAGCCATGGTCGGGAATCACGCCTCCTTCCCCCTTCTGTTTTCTTTTCAGTGTATCCTGGGAACCTGGGGAAATAATTACATCACTCTGATTCTCCCTTTCAGCTCGTCCGATTGGATTTGTGGGAAACTCGATGCAGGAAGGAAGGAATTGCAGGTGTGTTTAGGGCATGAACAATAGAACCAGAGCAAGAACTGTGTAAATACTGCATGCAGTGTAGATAAAGAGGTGTTTGCTCTTTGTTTGAGCGTGTTTTTCCTGTACTGCCACCATCCATTAGCACCACGCACAGGCCAAAAAATTAGGTATGCATGCATTATTTAACAAGTAGAATATTGATTATTCTCCTGTTAGAGATTGTTTTGCTCATTTAACAGTTGTCTCTGGAATTTATGATTTTTCTTTACGTTGGATATGTCACTGAGCATCGAATTTCAGTAGTCCTTGATGGTCTAATTGCATTGAAATATATTATTCTGTAGAGTATTATAGTACTTTTCAATAGGCTTTTTTGGAGTGGTATATTGGTGTGCTGTGGAACATATTGTAAAACAAGACAAAAAAAAATTCTGATGAATTGACTAATGTCATGAAATGAATGCAGAAACCCAACTCTAAAAGTGTATTTATAATAGGGAAATCCATAGTTCCTTTTATTTGGTCCGGACAAAAATACATGTGGTTTAGTCAGTTTTGCCCAGTTTGTATTTCAACTTTGGGACGAATGAAAACAACTATGTAGCGTCACAGTTTAAGTACTATCAAAGGTTAGCGGTCACATTTGTTAGGCTCTATTAACTGTCTATTAAATCTTTTGTGTTAGCCTGGCCCCCAAGAGAGTTGTTTACAATCATAACCCAATCTCCACCCCGCACCACCCACTTTCCCCCCTTAAAGTCCATAATCCTCACTCAAGCTTCAGTCAACGACCATCCATACAAACATCTCAACAGCTTTTGTTGAAACAAATGATATGGTACATTGGTTGGCACGAAGGAGTTCACTGACACACAATCTCTATCCCACTTTCTCTCCATATACAATATTTGTTGTGCCGTCTTTTGTGAACTAGCGTTCCCATATGATTGGCAGGCGCCTTGACGTTGACTTGAACCTGAGTAAGCCAAAGATTTTTATTTATAGAACGCGACGGCCGCGTCTGTCTGCATAATAAGCTGACGAATATGTCGCCGAGATTCGACAAATACAACTGTGCCGAGGTGATGACTGCAGCAAACGAACAAAAATACTGACATTTATTTACCTTTGTGAGGACATGTTGTAAACACCAATTTACCATATGTTTCACTCATTCTCTAACATACTGGAAGAACTTCTTTACTCTACTTTGTGCTCAACCTTAAGGGTTCTGTCTATGTCACACAGTTTGGCCTTGAAGAGTATATTTGCAAACAATGGCAAATTTGCAACTCTAGGATTCAGATTGATGCTGACAGCTATTTCGACAAATTTGATTTTCCACCATCTCCATTGAACTTTGGCATGTCTTGCTAAAACTTCTTTTCAATTTGTTCAGCTTGGCTGTGCTTACTGGCGGCCATAGTCTCTCTGAGAGAGAGAAAGCAGCGCTCTGAATCTTCCATCGCTGGCTCTTTTGCACTTCAAAGTGTCTCTACACCTTGAGATCACCAACTCTGCTTCTCACTTCGAGAAAAAAAGAGATATGATATGCTTTGATGAAATTGATCCCCAAAGATGGCAAGCTGGATTTCTGCCAGTTTGATAATGATGCTGTTGTGGTTCTCCAATGCTATTTTTTTCAATTACCGTTAGATCTGCTATTACGAGTCAATAATCATTGTCCCTGGAGTTGCCTTGGTGCTGATATATTTTTTTTGGATGTCACACCAAAGGAGAAGCTTGTCTCACTAATATTCCAGGAGGGATTTGACCCCATTTCTTTTCCAAACTCCTCAACCTTTCATGCTAAATGGCACTCCAGTTGGAAGAATTAAATATGACAGGTATGGCTTTGTCGTGACTCGATTCACCCGAGTCTCCTGCACTAGGCACTGAATCCCTATAAGCATGCACATAAGAGAAGAGCAAAAAGCCCATTCAGCAATCAATGTGAATGTGAAACATGCTTACAGTTCAGTTGGCCGGGTGGGGTGGCGGAAGGGGGATCCTTATTCCTGACACAACATTATTTCTATCAGTCTATTAGAAAATAACAGCATTTTCAAAGATGGGGGAGGAATACATTATGAGCAGTTAGCTTGAAATGACAACACACATTATACGACGATTAGTTTGCACAAGACAACTAATGGATTCAATCACAGCACATTAATAAACAAGACACTTAGCTTTGTATCTACCTGAAGAGCCTCATTAATCTTTCATTGAGATAGCCACAGCCGGGCCAAGCTGCACAGGTCCAATACTTTGACTACTGGGGAAACAATGTCAGCCGCTACATCTTCGGCTGAAACTCCCTCCGGTTATGTAGAGCTAAGAATAAGTGCTACTTCCAATGAAAGAGCAATAAGTGATCTTATTCTCTCGGCCCTATGACCGTCATACATCTGCAGAAAGTGAGGGGATAGCTAATCGTTAGCAATGAATCGATGATTACTTTGGCAGGTGCTTTCAAAACTCTCTACTTTCCGCAGTTATTGGACTTAAACAGCCAAACTTTGCAGCATTGCTTGCCTCCTCCCACTGGCATTTCACCAGCAAACGGAAGAAGTAGGAATGACATTTCAGATATGAAGACTAATAAGTTGTATTTTCCAGCCATCTTGAGCAAATTAAAGCAAATATTAGAGCTGCGTTTTTATTGCAACATTAAAAGCGGTTATTCCGTTTATCCATTAAGTGTACGTATTTTTAGTTTTTTTCCCCCAACAGTTTCTAATTATCTAGCCACAACAACAAGAAAATGTTGCTTTATTGTCTGGGTCATGTGCAGGACACTCGCTGAAACGCTCCATGAGAAGCCACCAGTTATAGAAAATTACACAAAGTGGCGATAATGTCTTAAATGAATTATTAAGCATTGGTAATACATATACCATCTTTCTTCATTACGTAGTCCGGTCAGAGAAATCCATGGATCTTTTAGGCTTAAAGCATTCATTAAGGTTTTTCAAACATACATATTCAAAATATCTAATCATTTTAAACATTATCATATTTTATATTATATTTTAAATAATTAATATATGTAATTAGCTCAACTTAATACATCAAATCCGGAATAGCAGTATATTGCAATTAATGGTGACATCCAGTATAATGTACAAGCTTTTTGCTCACATCAATTAAATTTTCCTTGATGGAGTAAATACAAGAACGCATAATCAAAAACAAGAGGGAATTAACTTGTTTTGTAATGTGGACTCAGGCTAATCTTGCTGTTTTATTTGTGTGTCAAAATATTTCTTTAAGAAGGTGTGCCATAGTGAATGACTTTGGGAGCTCTGACTGCCGCTCTGTTTGGCACTTTAACAGGGTGTGTTTTTATGCTGTATTCTTTTAATGCCAAGTTGAGTTTTTGGTTTGATGTTTAAGAACTGCTTTAGGGTCAGGACACTCGATTATACATAATTAGTGCTCTTTTAAGTTGAGATGCTTACTACTTCATCATGCATCAATCTATTTTCTATAGTGCATGGTCTCTAACCTTGGGCAAGAGGCAGGATACACCCTGGAGTTATGGACAATTTAGAGTCTTCATTGTTTTTGGATCGTGGGAGGAAGCTGAACTGCGTGAAGGGAAATGTGTGTGAATTACACGCAAGAAAATGCAGGCAAATCTTGAATCTAGAGCTTTTGTAACTGAAAAATGAATGGTCTTGTCTTTGCGAATGATTTGTTTGTGATGTTAGAGTTGAACTTTTCAATTCTTTTCTATGGCCTAACCCATTTTCTGTTTGATAAACATAGCTTTGTGCATTTCATTTGGTGAGTATGTTGTGGCTTATTACACTAGAAGTCCTTACTCAATGGTAATGGAGCAGGCGGCCAACTTCGGGTAACAATATTGGTTTAGGTCTGACATTTTTACAAACTAAGTTAATTGTATAATCAAAAAAAGCTTTTACTAAGACAATTCAAATCATGGCAGACACAGAGCAATAAAATACTTTCACATAATAAATGAAATTTATTGGTCATAAATGCCTTCTAATGACTATGAACCCTGCTGCTGCTCTTTTTAAACTCCCTTAATATTCAAATTGATTCTGAATATAATACAATTGATTAGTCTGCGGCCTTGTCTATCTGCACGTCCAGTCCATCAACATGATTCACGCTAAAAGGACGAAGGAAACTCTGAGCATTCACAGTGATCAATCTGTTATTCAGTCATTTAATCACCTAAAAAAATGCATGTTTATCAGTTGTCTGTAACACTTTCATTCTGATGGATTACATGCATTACAGCCCTGCTGCCGATCTGATTTGTATTCCTTGCTGTGCTGATTACAAAATTACACTGCTGATGCATTGGTTTTCCGGATGCAAGATTGATGGCACCAATGAACAAAAAAGAACGGCAACTTAGCCGCTGGACAAAGAAATGCTAAAAGACACGTGTATAGATGGCGGTGGCTAAATGAATGCAAAAGTCAACAAATGGAGAGTTTAAGTTGGTAATGGTTCGGATGACAGCTGAAGTCAGACTTCCAGACTTTCGGGTCGACAGCCAGAGAGCTGAATGTCACTGTTAGTGAAGAGGATTTATCACAGTTTTTGGCTTCTACTCTATTTGTGCGTATGTGTGTTGGTGTGTGACTCGGGGGCATATTCCCTGTGGTCTACAGACAACCCGAGGCTGTTCTCTCAACTTCAGCAAGTCTCTGTCTCTATCAGCCTGGGATCAGGGCTGCTCCGAGCTTTTGCGAGTGTGCCCACGCTGTCTCGGTATAAGCAGACGGAGCAGGCTGAGACCAGGGGGAGATTGACTGACAACACCAGTGCACAGGCACACAATAATGCTGCTGCTGCTGCTGCTGGTGCAGCAACAGTACACCAGACACACACAAACACACAGGCATGCAACGCAGTTGTGCAAGAGCAGGCAAATGCATGTAGGTACAGATACATGTTCTCATAGCGTCCACGCCCACGCTTGGAGGGGAGCTATTTGTGTGTGGGTGTGTGTATAAGGCAGGGAATAGGGCCTTCCTTCCCCTGGGTGCCAGGTGCCGACAGGATATCTTCTGCTAAAGGCAGTTATCTAAGGGAGAGGGGGGTGGGGATTCACCAGAGTATTGTCAGCACGCTGCTGCAACATGCAAAGGCAGAAATCGGCGCATCTTGAAAAATAAAAATACCTCCTGAAGAATGCAAATCAGTCCTTCTGAAGTGAAGGAGGATTATTTAGACTGATGCTTTCGCGTTCATCGTTCAAATGATTTGTTTGACTGTAAAATACCTAAAAGAAGAAAAAAATGCGTTCATATTTTAGAGGGTTTTGCAAAATGTATAACCCTAAATATAACGACGCTTTCCGCTCACTGTGTGCTGAAGAAATGCAGTGTGTTATTTCAAGACTTCTGCAATATGACTCCAAGTCACGGTCAAAATTTGTAAGCCTAAATGGCTGGAAAAGTATGGCTCTGTCATACAATACCATGCTCGCTGTTCACTGAAACATTCATGATATATCCTGTGAAGATTGTATTTAACTAGTATTCCATTGTACTGAAAAGTACTGAAGTTGTATGTTTAACAGGTTGGAATCAAAACACTTTCTAAAGATCAGTTGATTGGTTGTTTCTATATATAATTCATAATGATTATTTCACGTTAATGCAGCATTTGGTGTAATGGTATTTATTTATTTGAAACTGTCAAGTACCCATCTATTTTCTATCCCACTATTTCTGTTCGTGGCAACAAAGAAGCTAGAGTCTATCCCAGTTGATTGAGGGGGAAAGGCGGGGATGTGTTGGACAAATCGCCAGTCAATCCCAGGCCAAAAAGTCTGAATTTATACCAAAAAATGCAGAGTGCTAATTAAGTAGCACTATTAAGTTAGAAACAGTTTCCTAAGAAGCAAAAAGTAGTGTAGTGTTCCCTTCTAGTCAATTCTGTAAAGACAGCAGACAAAGCGATTGTCCCAAGGTGCCATGGTGATTAGACCACACATTCAACTCTCTCGATTCACGACTCCATCTCGGCTCTGAAGCTATTCTTACCGCAGTCGTGACGCGTGAGATTACCAAGATCCACGGCCCATGCAAGCTCACAAAGCTAAGCACAGTGGACGTCTGTTCCCTCTCTCCTGCAGCATCCTTATTTATGTCCAGGAGATGTGGTAGAGGAGCAGGCAGCCTGCAGGGAATCCTCTGTGGCTATGTAATCTGGGTTGGTGCTTAGACTCAGTAGATGAAGGGCAGAATTATATCTGGAGGGTTAGTTGAGGAACAGCTACTGCAAAGGATGATGCCAAGTGATAAAACCCTTCTGTTGACGAGAAAAATGCCTCTTCAGGCATATACTATATATTTGGAATTGCGGGTTAGATTCTCCGCATGGGAATTTGTGCAGAACAATACTTTATTTGAAGCAATGGTTGACATTTCTGGATGGGTATCTACTTTCTTGGAAGGGATTGTAAGAACAGATAAACATAGTCTTAACGTGTCTGTTGGGTACAAACCAGTTGCTGGGCAGGTTAGTTTGGCACATTAATTGGCTGCATGAAAATGTTCCTTGCAAAGGTAAAATATTTTCCTAAGAGTATAAAATATTACAAATTATTAAAGTATATATCCTTGAACATTTATAGTTATTTTATTGGTGTAAATTAAGTATGGAAAGCATCTCCTAGGATTGGTTGGCAACCACTCTGGGGTGCTCGACAACACCTTTTTTGTCATCTAGAATAGGCCTTAGTTTTCCTATCTTCAATGAATAGAGTAACTGCATGCAGACACAATAAGAAACAAAGGCAAAAACCCAATGCAGAGCTGTATTGGAAAAGATTGCGATAGTGATAACACGCAAACAAAAAGAAAATGATTTGAAATGATTCATTACATTTATCTGTGGAGTCTGTTATTGGAATAGCCAGAAAGATGACTCACTTGTATAATATATCATTTAGTTTTTACATGTAAGCACAAAATATGTTTTAGTTCAGAAATCATGCAAAATGTTAAGCAGTCAAACTGAATTCATATGTGCAAAATGAAGGCAGATAATAATATATGTGATATTTTATTCAAGGTAGCCCTTGAATAGCAGCAGCCAAGTAGCAGAAACAAATTGTGGCTAGTAAGGCCACAGTGGTAAATGCTGTTGGTGGATGACGGGAGTGTTTATTACTAAATGTTCAGCTGCACTTTCTGTGCTTGTCTGAGCATGTGAAGGCCTTTGTTAAGTTTCACCTCTCCCCAAGGATGTCTCCTCAACCCCAAATAACCCTGCTGTCACATTACCCCATCCCTACAGGATGGAATATTCTCTCCCAATGCATTTTGTGTTACTATTTGATTTCCTTGCTTTTGTACTCGATGCAACAAATCCCAGCTCAGGGGCGGAACCCGACATAACAATGACTTTTGCGGCTATCTGTGTTTTAACTGGCTCAGCCAAAGGAATACTGGACTCCTGCCAAAACAATTCATTCACATAGAGTTCCTAACACACCCATGTTATTTCACGCCTTTATTTTCAAATCTCTACGAAACGGCCTCATTCATCACTGCTGGAATTGCTGCAAATATTTTCATGTTTCTTGTAGGGAGGAGTAATTCAACCACCTGAACATACACCTACTGGTCAATCCTGTTCGTACACCAATATAAAATAAGAGGAGCCTTACCTTTTTTATAGTTAAGGTTGTTAAAATACTGGAAACAGCTTCAAAGCTTCAAAACCGTTCACAGTAGTACACTGTTTTTAAATGCCTTTATTTCTGTCTTTGCATGCATACACCATCATTCAAAGTATCTAACAAATGGCAGGTGCATGGCTCATAAATGATTAAATGAACAGCTACTGCAGTTGTTATGGGAATTTGGGATGATGTCAGTCATCACGGAAATCAGTTATTTATTTCTGGAGTCATTCTAATTCCGTTCATCCTCAGCAGCATCCAGCATAAGTCCAGAGAGTTCAAGCAGACTGTAAACATGTAAACAATGCTGTGCACGACTATGCCTCTACATTTTAATCAAATCAGTCCATCCCCCAACACTGTTTTTCCACCTTTTTCTCTCTCTCTATTTTCTGCATTTTCCAATGCCTTGCCTGCCTCTCTGTTCACTCAGAAGCAGCCAGAACACTTTTTCTCAAGGTTTATTATGACGTTCAGTTGGATGCAATATGATTCATCTGACTATTTTTTTTAAAAAGGTTTTATATATTTTTTTATGTATTGTGATGTCATATAGTGGTTTCAGACTTTCTGCTTGTCAGCTGAGATACAGTAGAGTTGTGTGGGAGTGTTTGTTTCTACACACTGAAGTCGCACAGCTCTCAGCCATCTGGCAATTCACTTGCTTGAACTGTTATGGCTTTTCTGAACACACTCAGTATAGAATTGCTCAGCCAAGTAGCTCTTCTTTTGCCTCGATTTGCTCAAATGGAGGCATGTTACCATTGTGATCATGTACGTCAATTTTGTGCAATGAATAATTCATATCAAATTGGATGGTGATGCAGCAAATGGACATTGGTCTGTCTTTGGCTTTGTGGTAGTAAGTAAATTGATGGAGATGGTGTATAGTAGAATATAAACTGATCATATAGTTTACAAGAATAAAGGAAATATATTTTATTGATAATCCCCGCAGTTGTTAATTGTGCAACAAGCATCATCGTAGGATGTAAAATGTTAAATTTGAGCATGTCAAGTGATTTATAATCTTATACCTTCAAGTCGAGCAAGAGTGTTTGAATAATAATAATAATAATTTTCATATTTTGGATACGGTACCCTGCATGTTACACATTTTTTTTCCTACCTAAATCAATGTCTGCTGCTATGAATGACAACACGCTGAAAGAGTTTAGTCACATGGTCTGTCGGATTTTTGGCTTCAGGCCCAACTATCAGATTTTGATCTCGCATTTCCAAGGTTCAATTTAATCAAATCAATTTTGTTAAATAGCATTGCAGCTCATGTGGCAGCAATGGCACCTAATTCCATCTCAGCAAAATTAGTGATAGATGGGAAACCATTCCTCGTCTTTGATCTTGCAGACTCGTTTTTTCTTTTTTTTTTGTTGGCAGATTTGGACTTTGGACAGAAATTGGTTTTCAGTGTGCGCAAACTGGGGGAGAGCGATCTTAAAACTTCTTGCGTTGATAGATTTTAATGAGAGTGTGACCTTCTCAAGGAAACCCACCAATAGGTGGGATGGCTCATTTAAACAGAATACATATCAAAAGAAGCCCGGGGTTGCTGCGCTCTCTGCGCTGCTGCTCACCACAGGAGGATGAGATACTCATTATTCTGTGATTCCTGACTTACACTGCACGTAGGCTGAAGCAACGAGAACGGGGGGTAAAGGAAAATAGAGTGCAAGGAGGTTGGGGGGTGGGCAAGCAGAGCACATGAAAGATTTCAAATAATCAGCATTCCGGTCACCAAATGTTAGGGCTTACGCTATGTCTTTTACTTGGAGGACACAAGCAGCTGCCAAGCTAGTTACATCATAAAAACACTAAAACCTAAGAGATCTGTGTTGAACAGTAGGAGGGATCTGAGCAGTCTATTCTCTGTAGGGCACTTGCCAATTTTTTTTTTTTTTTCACAGCATGCTCCAAACAGCACAAGTGTAAACGACACAGGTTGATGTGTCACGGCTCTCAGCCATTAATGAGCTACACTTTAGAATGAATCTACCAAGGGGGCTGGGATGGACTAGTAATTTACCAAGGCATGAAGAGAATCGTTTTTATGAAATCAGGGTTTGAATATGTAACTTGCTATTCCAGTCTCGGAATACAAGGGTTGCTTTCACCTCTCAACAGTGCTTGAACTAGTGGCCATAGCTGACGTCGTTAACGTGAGAGGCACTTTACAGATTCTTCACATAGTACTTACAGAGCCTTGTTAAACTAGTGGCCCCAGGTTAGACATGCAGTGGGACACTCAACTTGACTGTTCTCATGCAACAACATGGCCATGGAATGAACATACCAAAATGAATGATACTATTTATTACCTGACATCTTCATTCTTGATGAAGTACGCTTATATATTAATTAGTTTGGACTTGTACGCAGGCATTTTTAGCTTAATTTGAAACAGGTACTTGACTTAAGTGCTATTTGTTCCAATTTATGCTTTATGATTGATTGAAACCTTTATACTTCACAATATTATATCCGCAAACAAGATTATTAATTTATTAATTTCACCGTACTGCATGGTGTTAATTGATAATGGCACTACCTGTTTTGTCCAATGAAAAACGTAACATAAATGGAGTGAGGAATGTGTGTCTTTATAGCTCAGTTTTGTTCAGACAGAGCCAATATTTATCGGGTATAAATGATTTCTAAATTGATTTCCCTCGATGTTTATGTTAAAATATGTTGTTTATGATTGTTGTTTCAGTTTTTATTGTTTTTTTAAAAACCTGCCAGAATTTGGAAATGATAACAAGAAATAAGACACTTATTTCCCACGTGTGATTTCAGTTGGTTATAATCTGAAAAGAAAAGTAATACATCGATGACAAAAAAATAAGGCAGAAATTCTCTTGGCGTATAAGGAATTTGGCAACATTAAAATAAAATGACAAAGTAAACAGTTCTCAGTCCTCATGAAGATGGTAAACCAAGACAAAAACTTGGCACAAACATCTGTATGGCTATCTGTTCATCCATTCATTCATCCATTCATTCATCCATCAAGAAAGAAGTGAGAGTGAGACAAGGGAGGGAGGAAGGGAGGACAGGCAGCTAGATACAGTGGATAACACTGTTTCAGACATTTATCCATGTCATTGAAATGAGACAATAAAAAGGACATAAAGCAGACGGTGCTCCTATTCCTCCAATAGAAATTGAAATCTTCTGACGATGCCTCAGACAATTCAATTCCTCACCTGGGAACTTTTATGATTTTTTCCTTTCTGAGGAAAGAAAAGTATCTTAGTAACAGTTGCAATATTGTAGCTGTCATTACAGCAACACTAAGAAGAAGCACTAATAAATTGCTGCTAAGTCTATCACCAGTTATTATAGAGAATATGTGTATGCTTATACGTTTTTTTTTAGTTTGGCATGAACAAACATTATTGTTGAACACGCAGGTGTGATGAAAACAGTCTCCTATTTTCACGATGAAACATATTGTACTGAAAACAAATATATATTTTTTTCATTTGGTTAATAGAGACCACAGCAATCTACTAAGAAACACTTCTGCGAATGGAGATAAAGAAAAGTATGCTAAAACCTTTCGTCTTTAACCTTGCACATAATTAACTTCTTGCTTGTATTTAATGAATTGTTTGTTGAGTATATGTTTTGATTGATTGGTTGATGTGGTAAATTTCCTTTGTGAATTTGTTGTGCAAGCTAATGTATGTTGCCAAAAGGTAATAAGAGATGTTTTGGAGCAGATTGGTCAGTCGTATTTTTTTTTTGCGTCTAGCATTTTGTTCCAGTTTATGAGACGATATTGTTTATTTTCCACAAGGGATATTTTTCCAGCCATACCCTTATATTATATATTTCCCATTATTTTTCTTCTCATCTTACACCTTTTTAATATTACTCGTTAAGCTAATACGCAGGCATAAAAGAATGCATTAAAGTACACTTCTTTCTGAAGGGCTTGCATGTAATTTTCTATTTTACGACATATAACATCTTGCAAAGTACTAAAATCAATGAGTTAATGAAAATGAGATTCTCTGGATGTCAATATACGTAACATAAAATTGCATAAGCCCCCGTGGTTGATACCTAGGAAAATGTGCTTTCTATAATGACGAAAAAATGAGGAGTTAACATTTCAGATGAGCGAAAACAGCCTCTAATAGGAAAAACAGACGTTTGCCAAACCATGCCTTGGGCTACAAACTTTGTCCTCTGATTGCAGTAGTGCTGAATGGGATCAACATGTGAGACGACTAAGCCAAAGATGGCCTTTGAAAGAAAAAAAAAAGAATTCTGTACAATAGGCAGTATGTTGGGACACTATTTTGGAGTAAGAAAACAGCAGGGAATTCAATCAATGCACACTTTGAAATCCAACCCAGTAAAATTTGGTCTCCCGGATGGTGTGCATACCATTTAGTGTTGGATTGTGCATGGAGTACATGCTGTGTGTTGCAGAAAATTGTGGCAGATTCCTCCCAGGGGGACAGGAAGATGAACTGAGGGGAGAGTGAAGAAGCATCGAGAAGAGTGGGGTGTGGTAGTGAAGAAGCTGACAGAAACATTATTCAAATGATGTGCCTCTGCTTTCATTTTGGTTTTCTCTCTCCCAGCTGCACACTAAAACCTCACATTTAGAAGCAGCAAGAGGGAAACAAAAGCGAGACAATTCATGAGGATATCCTGCCGCTCTCGTCTCTGGCGTCCAAGGTCCTTAAAACCTATACCTAAAATGACTAGACCTTGGACTGCTTTAAATCAGGGGCACTTTTAATCAAATATTTGATTTGGAAGGGCTCCTTAGCTCATTATTGCCAAATGGCACCCGTGCAATTTAAAGGTCACAATGAAGCTGCCTTATCTATCAGTGGGACTTCAACACAAGTTCACTAGCAGCCGGTCACCAGCTCGAGCTACGAGTACTATGAAAGCTATAGATGGGATGAAAGGGGAAATGGATGGGGATATGAGAAGAGAAAGGAGTAAGACATCGTGGGGGGGGGGTGAGGGGATGAGAGGGGGAGCCTCCTGCAAAGCTGTCGCCCGGACATATTATGCTTTGATGGGTTGCCTTTCATTTTTACTGCCGTTTTTCTTTGCTGCGGAGGAGCAGTATTAAAGTCTTCAATCTTTAGCTGCTATTACAGGACTGGCTGCAGATTGTGATAAACAGCACTGTGCCTTCCCGGGTACTTCCTTTCTAAACATCTGTTGGAACATCACACGGTGACAAAAGCAATATGATTATCACATGGCACCACCTAAACCTACAGTTTACCAGACGTAAGCATGGTGGGTGGCTGGTGCCACTTTGGCAAAAGAACACTTTTTTTGCATGTCTTTTGTTTTGTTATGAGAACTTTTGAAGTTGTAAAGAGTCACACTTAAATTACACATGCTAGAGAATTTTGGTACCACACCATCTGCACATTATGCCAATCACAACGGAAAGCACACGTGCTTAATGTTGCGTTGCATTGTCTTTCGGTAATTTAAGCAGTTATTAAACTGTGCTATTACCCAGTGAGGTAGGTTATAGTCATAATATCTAGTTTTACAACTCATCAGTGTTATAATGGGAAGAAGTCATTTCACCAAGGGGATTTTTTTTCCAGTTTGTCCTGATTGAATTCACTGCTTCATTTTGGATCTCAATTAAAAACTTTATATGTTTGAAAGAAAATAGACCCATGTGACATGTATAAGTCATACATCGTTAGAAATTCAACCATCCCAAAAGCAAAATGTTATAAGTTCCACATATTAAATTCAAATGTCTCTATTGCTTCTGGTTATTAAACACTTGGAGTAAGTCATCTCCAATAATTACAATTATGCTTTTTTTATTCAATAGTAGGATACTTTTTTAGGTATGATAACATGTTATACAAAAATATGATAAACAACAATTTTGTCTAACGTTATATGTAAAGATACATCAACTTTTTTGTCGTCTGTGAGCTACTCTTGTGGACTTTTCTGTAAAAATCCTATCAGCTGTGAGAAACCGCCACTATTTGGTTGTCATGGTAACAGCTTCATCTGAAAAGAAAGCCATACTGTACACTATTAACAGAAGGCAAGGTTAGGTGCTTTTCAAGGCTAAACATTCCAGAAATAAACACATGTTTGCAAAGAAAAATCACTTAATTCCATTGGATGTCAACATTCTTCTTTTAAAAAGTCAGGATTTTTCGAAGTCATTTTTTCCCAAACCTTCAAGCCTTTCTTTACAGCTCTTAAAATTATTAAATTATTCTGTCGTCAGCTCGCTTTGGCCTTGAACGACCCTTTCAGCATCAACGTTCTTTCACACATCGGAGTTTAATTTCTTCTTCAGATGTTTTTGCAAGCTCTTTGATTGATTTTTCTTCTCATTGTTTCAACATTATTAGTTTTCTTTTTTCACCATAAGTTGCTTTCATACTGGATATACTTTGCACAATCTCTAATAAAAAGATCAAATCTGTCACCAAGCCTAGATCGTCAGTAGTGTAAACCACAGGCACTCCTTAATGAAGCAACAGCTTGCTTACCGACACTGTCTCACGCTGTCTGGCTCTGAACACTGTGTACACTTCACTCTTTTCTGTACGTACGATATTTCAGACTATATAATGACACTATTCAAACGACGTTCTTGCCCAATGTTACACAACCATACCTGAGTCAGTCTGTATAAGGCAATACTGGAAAGGATTCAATGCATTACACGTGCATTACTGGGTGTGGACACATTTTACAGTGCAGGTATGATAAGCACTTCCTGGGTTCAGAGGTCGAAACACAAACACTGAATGTAATCTGCAGGTAAACAGTCCCCACCCTCCACACTGTCATCAAGGTAAATATTGCTGTTGTTCATTGGAGTGGGCACAGTTTCCTCAATGCATCATTGAAGCAACAATCAAGTACGGATTAATGATTGTTTTATATTCATGACGGTTGTAAAGCATTAGTGGAATATTTCATTACAAAGAGAACTTGATGTTTAACTCTAGAGTGGATGACTCAACTTCTAAAAGATCCCTGACTGTTGTCCCGTTTAATGAGCAATTCTAGAAGTATGTTTCACAATGAAAATGATCATTTCGATACATAAGAGGTTTGAAAAAGAGCCGATAACAAAACAACAATTTCAGCTAATCAGACAAACATCATTCTCAAACAACCCAAAGAAAATCTTTAGCTCGGTACTAAATTCTAAGTGCAGCTCTCACTGACGCTCTCCTTTTATCTCCACTTCAGCAGCATGTGATGGCTCATTGCTTTAAATCTCATAAATTGGGACACTCATTTGTCAAGGTAACATGGATTGTTACTGTATTATTGGCAAGAGTCAGGGAATTGATGAGACGTTAAGTTACCCCCCTAGAATCCCCGTGCCGTATGTAGATTACAGTGAAGGACAACCACATTGTAATATTGCGTAAAAGGGGTTGTTGACTGTTATGCCAGTGGATATTGCAACATAACATTTGCGTGTGTAGGAAAGAAAAAAACCTCTCATGACGCTTTTTGTGACACATTTTACAACTTGAAAGTCAAGGTTGTCGGTCCAAGTTTAAACCCACAGAGGGAGTTAGACGGCTAAAATTCAGAAAGTGTGTGCGTGCGTGTGTGGCTGGGTGGGGGGTGCATATAAGACCCCTGCAGTGAATGAGACTGCCTACTTATCAGCTTTGAGCGTGATGTGCAAACAGAGGCCTTTCAGGCCTGCCAGGCACACAATAGCTTTGTTTGCTATGCAATAGAAACCAGTTGTTCACTGCTGAGTCAATATTTACTGCCTAATGGAATGTGTGCTCGGCTACTACCTATGCTCAACAACACAAGATTGGAAGAGGGACTCATTACCTCCCTTTTCTGTCGTTCACCCTGTCATGTCCCATCCCCATTTGTCCTTTTGCTCCTCCTCTTTATCCGAGTCTCTTTCTAATGTTGTTATCTTAAACTTGCTTCACTCGTGAAGTTTTCGGAGTGCCGTTCACTCCTCATTCCGTCTTACTCTTATCCCGTCTACGTAATATCACCTGTGCATCTGGACCTCCCCTCAGGTTATTGTGACAAACAGATGAATGGAAACTCCGTATCTGGCGCAGGAGGAGTGAGGTTATAAATCATAAATAGCGAAGATGCCTCAAAAAAAGAAGAACATAATGCTGAGCGTTTGTGACAGATAGAAGAAATGTGGTGGTAAAATATGGAAAATGTCCATTGACCAATGTCCTAGCAAGGTCGTGGCACTGACAGTGAAAGAGATTACTCTGCGATGAGATCACTGCGCTGACAGAATGATCCTTTTGTGCCCCGGTCTGATAGTAAGCGGCAAATGCATTGCATGTGGTGTTTACACATGGTTGCAGATAAACCGCGACTAATCATGTCCAATTTTCTTTGAGGTACATGTAAGCAAGTGGAGCGTAAACATCCCCACCTTTTGGGTTCTGTTGTGTGCACCTTTTTTTGCCCAGGTGTGGACAGATAACTGGAGGAATGAAACACTTGTCCTTTTAAAGGTTTTCCAGCAGCCAATCCATTCTTTTCAGTCATGCTTCAATATCCTTCCCATACAGCCTGGAGGATCTCTCAGGAGAGGACAGTTGTGGGAGTGATGGTGTGCAGGGTTTCCATAGTGACACCAAGGTAATGAAAAGATTGGGCTAGAGGAGTGTGTAGTTGGTGCCAGTGTGTATAGTGAACGCCAACGTTTGTGTGTGTGTGTGTGTGTGTGTGTGTGTGTGTGTGTGTGTGCAGTTCTATAGCTCTCGGTTGAGACACAGTGGAACCATTCATGATCTACTATCTGCCCCCCAATGGCATTCAGTCTTAAATCAGGGTTTGCTTGCAGAGCTCCGATCCCTGCAATGTTTTATGTTGGCTAAAACAATCGCCATTCAAAAAGCGTTTTGTGCATTTTGTCATTTTACTCCCTCCCACTCATTATCATCTTTATATTTCTGTCCAACAACTTTCCCATGAATGATGAGGTCATTTATAATACCCTTGTCATAAAAAGGGGATGAATTGATGGGTTTGGGTTGTGTTTTAATTGGTTTATGCTGGCAGTGGGATAAACAATTAGGAGGATGCATATTAATTGTCCCTAATTATCCTTTCGAACCACAGATTAAGTGATTTCATAAATTTGTCTCTTCATGAGCCAAATCCTCCCCATGCTAATACGTACATCTATCCATGTTCCTCAATAAATCACCAAACTGATTTTGTGCTGTGAGCAGTTTCCATCAATAATATTTCATTTAAGGCGTCTCTCGATATCATCCCCTCCTCAACTTGACCCGAAGTCTTCGGATTTTGCACTGATTGCAGTACGAGGTGATCATATTCACATTAACGGGAAAGTGTCAATGAAATGACTAAAATTCTATGCATTTTTTTATGTGGGAGGAATCATATTAAGCATATCAGATGTGTGCAGTTTTTGTTGATGTTATAAACACAAGTAAGAGTGAGGGGTTATGCACATTGCATGGCAATTGTATTATAACTTGAAGTAATTAATAACATCATCCAGAGAAATGACTGGTCAAGGCCACTTAATATGCATTTCAATTTTTTAAATTTGCGAAATCAAATTAGAAATACCAATTTATACTATAGCAGATTAAATCTGTTCTCTTTCGGAAGGTCCTGCAGAGTTGAATTGATAATTAAGTAATGAAATGAACTACTGGGATCCAATTTTATATCAGATATCCATATTAGCTCAGCAGTAGTTATTCTAATGTTACATGCCATAAGAAAATGGCGCCTCCATTCCCTGAATGGTAATGTGAGCTGCTTGCAAAAATTAAGTTAGAGTTGTGATTTATTAGAGTGAAACTTTATGCAAATGAGCTCAAAGTCAGTTTGTACTTTATCTATTTGATATTTTGATGACAAGTGAAGATGGAATTGTTTTTGCTTTGCACCATGTGAATATTAACTCCTAATTACTACCCTTTATTCCAATAATGTTATTATTTTTACATATATACCACTTATTCTGTTCATCAAGCATCACAAGGAATTGCTCATTGGGTCTTTGTTGTGTTGCAACATGATATTTTGAGCAGTAATTGCAGCCGGTTATTATTTTACTGTGTTTTAAGTATGTAGTATTAAGATATGTTGTTATTTCTTGCTTTGATGGCATCTGAAACTTGATTATATTCTCAAGCACGACAATATTCTGTCTCAAGTATGTTAGCTGGATACGGTAGTTCTATGTTATGGCACATCTGTTACCTTGAAAGGCAGGAAATTAAGGTTCAGATAAGTGAACATCTTTGACCTGGTGAGGGATCTCGATCACATATTACATACTTACCTAGCTGAGATATAATACCTAAGATAATAAAATTATATGTTTTGGGCACAATTTTATATATTCCAAAATGTTCTCTACAGGAAGATCTAAAATAAATAATTCAAATCAAGTCTTACCTCTATTTTACACTTCTGTGCCACCAAGAAAATAACCTGGAAATCAACAAAAACATAGATGTGATTGCATACATAATGGCATGCTCCCCCAAAAATGAGAAGTAGTATTTCAAAATCAGTATTTTGAAAGAGGTAGTTACTTTTCAATCATCCTGTGCATGGAAATTGGCCTGGCCAGATTCAAGGAGACTCACTGACACAAAAGATAGTGGTGCATAGTGGTGCTTCAGCTCCACTGCCTCATAGCAGGTTAAATGGAGCGGGGGCAATGGGCAATTCTCCAGCAATCCCTCTCTTCACTGCTGCCGCAGGTTGTTCTCCCCCCACTAAACTCAGCTTCCTGGTGTTTTAGCTTGAAGCCGTAGACCCTATGGGGTCCCAACAGGCTGGAATAAAACAAGAGTGGATGCGACAAGTTGCCATGGAAACTTCATAAGCCAGCAGTTGTAGAAAGGGGGTGGGGGGCACTACTGTACCTAGTGAACCATGAGTCTGAAGGACTGAAGGAAATAAATTGAATGCTGTGGAGGGGTAGACGGAGAGAAAACTGGGAAGAAGGATGTGTTATTGTAAAGTAACCTTTTTATGTTGGAATTAAATATTTTTTCAACTGTAAGGAGGACAGCGAATCCTCCCAGGTGATCTCGCTGGCCCTTCTTCTGCATGCAGTGATGGGGGGGGTAGGCTGAGGTTAAACGGCTGTCTACATTGTCACGAGGACTCTCTGCGATGCCTTCTGCTGTGTGTGACAAATGATGACCACCACGAGGACCCCTCCGCCTCCCCCTCCATTTATTTGCTTCACCTTTACCTAAAACTGTCGTTGCTTTGACTGTCAGGCCATTACCTTCACGTGTCTTCGGGGGCAAAATTGATGGCCCATTGGCAATCAAAGCTCAAAAGCCTCAAACACGCCAGCAGATTGCCAAGCATCCTTTATGCCACCTAAATCTTTCATTAACCACCAATCTATCATTAATTATCGGCTGCAGGCATTTATGGAGAGCTAGGGAGATTGATGGCATGCAGTGGGGGAGGGGCTGACTGTTGAGGGAGGCAATCTATAATGAGTCAGAACAAGGAGGATCCGTCTTAACTTTTATTTATAAGGGGGTTGACTACTCACCAGAGGTGCTATGTTGTTTATCTGTCTAGCCAAGCCTATTACATTAGTGCTCATGGCTGCTGGAGAACAGCTTTATCTTCATTGCCCGTGTCTCTCAGGGTCCATCTCCATATGTTTTTGGACAGCTCAATGATCATCTCTATTTAACACCACAGGCTCCTCATGTTGTCTCTGCCCCTTAAAAGAAACAAATTAATTCCCCTCTGAGGCAAAAGCCCTGTACTGGCCAATATGAGCTTGTCTGTAAGTGTGTGTTTGTGTGTGGGTGAGTGGTTGGGCTTGTGTGTGCTTCTTGCCAACTTGAAGGTGAGGTAATGTATTTGCTTTTGATCCAGGGCCAGTCAGACAGGTCCCTTGTCCAGAAAAGCCTTTTTTATTGTCTTGGTCTTCATAGGATTATCATTCAGCCACTGGTTGAAGTCAACAAATGCATTCATGCTAATTCTAAAGAGTAAAAAAAGTACACCATGGTATTTCAAACCTTTTTGTGCCCGTCCACAAAATTCAGAAAACTTCTAAAATGCCCCTGTGGTTGGTTTTTGGCATCAAACTAAAAAGTATGTTTTGGTATGAAATGAATCTCAACATTCTTCTCCACGTACTATTCACTTCTCATATCTGAATAACCGATAAAACATGTTTTTATTACTCATGTTCTTAACATTTGGCTGCTCCTCAATTCACTGCTCCATTTATTTTGTTTTGATGAATAGTGAAAAGTCACCATCAAAAGTGGAGCCAATGCATTATGATCGACTATAGTGCCAGAACCAATAATAAACATAATCTTTTCAGCTGAAGATTGACAATATCATTAATAAGATTTTGCCAAAGACATGCTTTTTCACAGTTAATAAAAGTGCACGGAATAATTAAAAATGAAAAAAAAGTAATTGTCCGTATGGTTGAGTTCACCATTATATCTAGAGACATTATTTATAATGTCTTAATAAATTGTCATCTACTTTATGAATTAAAGATCACATCAACTTTGATTATTAGGATGATGATTTTTATAATGATTAAGATTTCACTCCGTCCTGTTTTCTGAATAAGCTTTTGTCAGGATTGTAAATTAACCAAGAAACAACCATAAATGATGAATCTGAAGTACTGCGATTATGCTATGTTTTCACTAAATGCTTGACTCTTCCTCAGACACTAAACAGCTCTCCCTTTTCAAATATAATGGGATTAAATAGGTTGAGCCAATAACAACAGAGTTATTGTCTGTGTTTTTTATGGTTCTCTTACTTTGTATTTTGTTATGAAGTTATTTGATTATTAAACTGTTACTGGTCTTCTTTGTATTCTCAAAATGTTTTCATCTTCTGACATTGACCCAGTGGAGGGACAGATATTAAAACAAAGAACAGGGATCAGACCTTGGATAAGAGTGCGGGGGGTAAGGAAGAGAGAGGGGATCGAGAGTGATAACAGGTGAACAAGAGCAGACGTGGAATAAACACCCCTCTGGAACACTTTATCCTGCATTGTCACGCTTTGTTATCCCAGCAGTCTACTTGATATTTAGTGACAAAGACAAGATCTCAGCTGCCTACCGATCATGCTGCATGCCCTTCGACACCCTTCCCCCTTTGAATCCCTCTCCCAAGCCCCATCAAATATGTGACATACAGACAGTAAAACAGAAATCCTCAGTTACAAGCTGATGAAAGTGAGGTGAAATTTGAGCAAACATTAGGTGAAATTTGCACTGCTCTGGGTTTCAAAGTCATATCAGGGTCAAAGTCGAGACCAGAGCGGATGAAAGGGGCTGGTTGCTGAATAAATAGGCCTCCAGACAGACACGCCTATGCTATATTATTTCACTTATGTCACGGTGGAATAGGGGAACTCGCCAGATTTCATTAAAAAAGCCAAAAATGGACAGTTGGCTGCACACTCGACCAGGGCTTGACTAGCTCATCCAACGATTCTGGGAAGCACAGAACAGCAGGTTATTGGAGTTGGTTGACAGCGGATGACCTCAGTGTGTTTTTGCCTGCAGAGCTTATTATATGTTGTTGTACCAAGAGCTCACAAAGGGACATCCCGGGCTGCAGAACGATGTGCCTTTTATTACGAACTGGGCTGACATAAACAGAAGTGTCTAGGAGCAGAAGAAACCAATACCATTCAACAAATTTACCAATGCTTTTCAAAAAACATACAATATTTGAATGATTCAAAAGCAGTGAACATTTCCAATTGTAAAATGAAAAGCTACATCAATAGAGCTATGACCAGACATTTTGTATCAGCACTCATGATAACTGTATTATATTGTGCCTTACATTGAAGTCATTACTAAAATAGTATCTTAATTACTAGACTGGTCACCAGCCAAATGAAGGGCATGTACAGACAAATGCGCATTAACATTGACATCTTAACAACTAGAGTCTTTGAGTCTTCAATTACTCATAGAATACCTAGAAAAAGCTAACACAATGGGAAAACATGAACACTATCTACAACTTGAAGCCGAGATCTAACCCTTAGAACTCAGATTAGCTAATCAGTGTACCACATCAGATATCTATGTTCTCTACTGTTTCTCCACATTGCATTCATGGGTGGCTTACAATGTATGGATTTCACCAGTTAATCAGTCCTCTACTATGTTGTTTTCAACCAGGGTAAGCACTGTAATGCAGTTTCAGATGGTTTGCAGTCTAAAAAAATACTGGCAACATTCAATTTTATTTGCTTGATCATACTATTATAGAAAAAGACCAGATCCTACCCGAGGAAGCTAATACTTGAAGAAGAAGAAAACTACACAGAGCATTTCAAACAAAACAAGTGTCGTCACTTATTTTAAAATTGTATGACATACTAGTAGAATATTATTCTCATCTCTTATATTTTGCCTCCTTTTTTTCTTATTTTTACAGACTCAGTGGGAGATGAATGAGCCAATCAGATACATCAGGCATCACAGAGTGGGTGTATAAAGCTGTTGGCCGAGCATACAGCCCACAGAAATGTTTCAACACTTCTTTTGGAGTCCTAATTGATTGTAAGTTTCTATAAATGTCACATTAAACCGCTAACATTCTCTGTGGGGCAAAGGTAATAGAAATATCTGAAACACTAAATATCCTAAGACTTGTCTCAATCTGGAGGCAGCACAACCCTCGTGAACGCTTATGTCAAAGGAAAGGAAGACAAGTGTTGAGCTCTCAGCAGACACAATAGCAGAATTAGGAATCATGCTGCGTGGCTTTACAGGTACTCTGCCAAATGACTCCGCAGAGCCCTCCAGCTACTGTCAGCTGAAACCCTCAAACACACAGCTAATATGCTGCTGGTGTTACACAGGATTGGAGCAGATGGTTATGATATGGATTACACTGACAGTAAGTCAATAAGACCCAGATCTTGGGTTTGCACTTGGTCAGTCAATTGTCCACGGATTGCTGTTTTATTATTTTGGTTTCTCATAACTCATGGCTTGTTGTATGGTGGCTGGATTGTACTTCTCCCCATGGTGGAAATATAAAGATTGTTTACAATACAGTTTTTAACTGAAAGTTGATCGATTTTCTTGTCTTGTCTTCGACATGACAAAGGTATTTGAAAATGTGAAAACTTTTCAGGAGTGAGCACTTTTTCAGTTTACCATAGAATAAAAAAGTGTTGTGACCCAAAATCCACATAGATTGACTCAGAATTTTCACAAAATCAGCAGAAAGTGACACAAAATAATAGAAAGTGATCCATCTTTGCATCCAAAGTAGCCAAAAGGGATCTACGTGAGTTCAACAGAGCAGAGGATGTCTCCACAATTTGCATTTTATAGTTTTCTACTTAGGTAAAGAATCTCCCAAAATTGGTCATCAAGAAAAAGTACCGGACCTTTTGAGATATTGGTGGAATGGTACATTCAAAAAAAAAACAAAGAATAGTCTTTGTGCTACTGAAACCATTACCTCTGTACCTACACAAATCTACAATATTTACCCCATGCCATATGTTACACATGTATTTCCAGCAACCTCACAGACGGGGTTGGGTTTCAATTAACCAATGTGCCATCCAACCAGAATATAGCAATTAAAAACCATCCAATCAAATCTGTGTGACAACCAGACTCCTTTCATCACAGCAGGGATCCAGACGGCTCCTTACGGCCCCACCTGCCCCAAGCACCATCTCAGAGATGGACTGGAATAGCTAATTAGATAGCACCCCTTCTGTCGATGCAGCATGGGATACTCATTCAACACTAGTCCAGTAAAAATTCTACTTGATCTTACTCGTGTAGCCTTGAAATTTTCTATGTGTAAGCACTCCCTTTTCAATACAGAAGGGAAAGAGAAAAGGAGGGGATCGCTTTACAGTAGAGTCTGCTTGCGTCTGATGTTCATGTCGCAATGCATGCTTTTCAACTCGAGTTCCGTTCATAGAAGAGAATGTGTGTGTGTGCGTGTGTGTGTGTGTTTTTCGTGCACTCGACTGCCCCCATCTCTGCACATCTGTTGGAATCAGTTGTCATGTTGTTGAGAGAATCTTTGCAAGGTGATCGACTGAGCCGCAACACAACTCCGAGATGCAGAAAAGAACATTTCAAAGCAGTCGTCTGGGCCACAAGACTTGAGTGTTCCATTTTTGTTGAAAAGAGAGCCATTCTTAGCTCTTATTCCTTTTTCAATAATACATAATCAGGTGGGGGAGGGTTATATAAACTCATTGGCCCCAACATTAATTAGATTCAAAACGAGAACTGTATGAAAATACATTCAATATTTCAAAGGTTTGGTTTTCGAGGACAGTTTTTGTGTAACTGTACTTTCATCTGAGAGGTGCTACCCCCCTTTTTTATTTTGCTTACATGAGTAGGGCAGTGAAAACAATTTTTTACCAATGCATTTGCAGAGACAATGCGTTTGATAAGCTCACGTTGAAAACAATTCCAAAACAAATTCCAACAATTCACTATTGATTTTGCTAATACTAAATCCAGGAAATGTTAACCACTTATCTCCAAAATATAGTATTCAACTTTGCTTTCAACTAGTACATTAATATATATTTTTGGTTTATTGGCAAATATTAAGTCTTAGCCTTCTTCAGTATTTTAACCACAGCTTATTTCTAATTGTAGACAAAATGTTTGCTATTTTTCCAAGTGATCTCACTAGCAAACTCTTTTATAAAGCCTCAAACTGAGGAACTCATCAATCAGTACATACCATTTGTCTTCAATGGGACAACTACAAAAATCTGCAAGGCACTCCGATGCCAGAGTTCAATTCCACTTGACCTCATTGTGATTTGCGTGCACAGCTAAGCACCAAATATTAGATATTTAACATCATTACGCCTTAACGGATCTACAATGTCAAAAGTTGACAGGCAAACCTCATTGGCATTTAAGGTGGAGAGTGGGGCTTGGTCGCATTTATCTCCATATTAGGGGGGGATGCGATGAGGGATGTCAGCAAGAATGACATGTTCGGGGCGTGCATGACAGTATGCTCACGTGCCACTCCCATTAGGCATTTCTGAGGCCATCCAGTTTAATTGTATTTTTAAGCATTATCCCTGCCCTTCCCATTTATATTCAACCATTTGTCTACCACCCTGTTGACACAGTCTGATGAACATCCTTCCCACCGCCACTGATGTTAGTGGTCATATTAGCTGCACTGTTGACCAACTCCTGCAAGGTGACCGCCAGGAGATGTGGCTAGCTTCGAATTGAGACTTTCTGTGAAGTCAGCCACATTAGGTCAGGGCTAATTGTGTGTGTGTTGCTCATGGTGAATATTTGATCTGCTGTTTGCCCTTTCCTGGACACACAAAGCAGAATAATGGCTCTGTTTAAGAGGCAAAACCTTGGGCTTCCTTGACCTAGTCGGAGGCCCGTCCAATTACTCCATCAATTATTAATTCATCATAAAGGTTGTCCTTTTCCTCCATTATAAACACCAGTCTGTGCATTGCAAAGTCATGTGTGTTAAGAGGAAGTAGAGGTCAACACCACCCACATGGATCAACACAATTCCTTTACCCGAGAACATGTCCATCCGTGTCCTTTAAAATGCTACAAATGGCTAAGAATCTAAATTTATAAAATTCACGAGGGATTACGAAGGTTTTAATATTTGAAAATGGAGAAGCTGTGTATATTTTATGAGGAACAGAAAAATCTTCAATATTTGACAATGCTTATAAGTCATACAATAATTATTTGAAAATGATTAAGACATAATCATAACGTCCTTTGGGAAATCATACCACTTTTATCATTTGAATGAATTAGTCTGTCCAAATATTACAAGAATAATTGTCCTGTTCTTTTTTTTTATAGTCACATTCTGTTGAATTACTTTTATACCAGCAAATACGGGTATTTGTGGAAGCTGAATTCATACAAAGCGAGCAAAACAAGACCAACTGGAAAATCTAGTTGCTATGCATTATTCCATTGTAACCCCTATTGCTCACCTCAACTTCAAACTGGTTAGTAACTGACCTATAGTAGCCTTAGCTAGAAAATCCAGTCTTGGCGTCAATTTGTACACTAAATTTAGAATTGCACAAATAAAAGATCTAAATTCATAGAATAAGATGTCATTTTAGATTTTATTAGAATATTTTTTCCTTGTCCGCCTCACTCTTCTGAGATCGAGGGTTCAATCCCCAGTAGGTTACGACCTTCCTGCCTGGAGTTTACATGTTGTTATCATGCCTGTGTATGTTTTCTCCTGGTACTCTGGTTTGCTCTTACATCTCAAAAACATGCATGACAGGCTGGCTGAACTTTCTAAATTGCCCCTTGCTATGAGTGTGAGTGTGAATGGTTGTTTGTGTTATTGTACTCTGCGATTGGCTCGCAACCAATTCAGGGCATCCCCCACCTACTGACTAGAGTTAGGCTTCAGCATCCCTAAATCCTTTGGGAAAATAAGGAGTATGGGAATTGAATGAATGGATGTAACTTAGTTACAAGTTCACATAAAACTATAATATATGAAACTGAATAAAGCTCTTTCAAGTTTACCAATGCTAGGCTGGCATTATTATGTACACATTATGTTTGGTTATATGCTGCTGTGAGGGTTCCAATAGCTTGCAATGGTCTTTATTATTTGTATAACTACATCACCATACAACAAAAGGCCACATGTAAATTGTCAAAGTAATTATTGCTTTTCTTTGATCGCTGTATATTTATTGTCTTGCTTCAGGGTGTCAAGCAAAAGGCCTGTGGGACAGAAGCAGCCCTCCACAAAATGGTAAGAATTTTTTTCAACATAGTTGTACAATTTGTTGTTCACAATGCAGGATATAGAATGAATATATAGAGAACGTTACAACAGCGGTTTGTTCTCCTACAGTACAACGTTGTTGGTAAGGGCATATTTTCTTTTCAAACATGTTTAAAAAATAACGTGGGTGCTTTTTTTGTGGGGGCTGGAGTGGATTACATAATACATTTTCCATTAATTTCAATGGGGAAAAGAGATTTTTAGATACAGCTTTTTTTCATTTTAATCATTGCAATGCCACATTTTATATAATTTCTTAAAAATAGATAGACATATTTTCTAAGAAGGAGAAACTATACTTGACATGTATGAATGTGTGTACCCAAACACACATTCATGCATACCCACAGACTATATAATGTATATACACAGACACAAAGGTCATTGTGCTTTACAAAACGTAGTCGTTTTCATTAGAACTGTGACCAATGAAGTTTAGGGTCTAGTGTAATTTAATGTGATCAATATCCTTACCACTGACTCGGTGGTTAATGTTAAATGCGTTGTTTCATTTGACCTTTAGCTAATGGTGTTGGCACCCCGAGCAAAGGTCATGTTTTATATTTCAACTAACTACAATCATTGCATTAACCTTGAGTGGGGAATGAAAAAATAAAACAGTCAGCATTAACAAAGTATTGTGACATGGCATAAATAATGATGTGTATTAATGATGGTGAATTTGAAGTAGTGTACCTAGAAGTATTGGTGGTCTTTTTAGGTATGGTTGTTGTTGTTCGCGCCAGAAGCAGCAATGGAGACAATATAACCCATTCTTACCTAATGGTCTCGTGTCACCTTAATGTCTCCACGATAAATCCAGCCCCCTTTTGATGATGAAAATATATGCGCGATGCTGTTGATTTACTTTTATATCCCTCTGCGACCATGGGATTGAATACGATGTACAACTCTTATGACTTCAGTAACTTTCCTAGGCTGTTTTTTTACCGATACATCTATTAATGTCTTTTCCTTTGCATTCTTATTCCTGTCCTTTTTCCCTCTCAAATCCTCTTCCATCTGGCTGCATTTTCAATCAATATATATTGCAATATTAAAACAAACAAACAAAAAAGAAATACATGAAACAGCGTTATTGCATGCATAAAGTGACGAAGAGGAGGGGTAAAAAATAAAACACAACAATATAAAATACTCAATGAAGGGTATTTGAGCATGTAAGCAGACACCTATAGACAACAGTAAACACCCCTATGTCATCGTAGCTGTCTGTCTCAATGTTGCTCAGCATACAATAATAAAACCACCGATCCATCCATTATACGGATTGTGCTCAAGGAATGGGGGTGGGGGAAGCATATGGCAGCTGACTTTGGGCAGGAAATAGGGGATGCAACTTGAATTAGTTGTCATTCATTCAAAGGTCACTAATGGACAAGTAACCGTTCATATCAAAATAAATCTTTTTGCTACAAACACTAGACATCAGCCCCTAAAATTGCCAATATTTCTCATCTTTAACTATATATAATTAATTCAGCTACTCTAAAACATATGCAAAACATGTCTGGCAGGTGTTCCAAAGGAAGTGCCTAGTGAGACGATTTTGACGTGCACTTTAATAGAGATGTGTGACGTGGATTTTGAAGGCATTAAAAATCTGACAGCATAAATTCCTGCATTCATTTATTTATAATCTTCTTTAGTACATCCCAAATTGTCAGGGCTGTATTCATTAAATCACACTATTAGTCATATTAGCATTAGGTGCATAATTGAGCGTCATTATCTGTAATTATTCACAGGAATTACATTAAAGCCAGAGATCATCCAGGGGGGGATCATTTTTTTTCCCTACTTCGCATTTAGCAAAACATCCCGCAAACAAAGTCTGCATTAAATATTTAACCTCATTTGAGATGTTGCAATTTAATGTCATTAATTATTTTACTAATATCAATGGATTTTAATGTAATGGATCTGAAACCAAGAATAAGGGGGGTCCCATGACCATTGTGAGGATAAGTGGTTCCGAAAAATGAATGAATGTATGAATTTGGACCCATAGGCAGTTACAAAACCATGGAAACACGTGGATTTACAAAGAATCTTGCACAACACTACAAAATCACTAGTCTGCAGTCTATAATATAATTTTATTAACTGCTCAAAAGTGAAGTTAGCTGCCCTGATAAAACTATTTATTTGTAAAAAGACAGAATCATAATATAATAAATAGTGGGAATCGTTATAAAGGTGTTTTATGCGATAGTGGACTGCAAATACAGAATAGCTTTAAGAATGTAGTTTAAATAAGTGGTTAGACTCATTTGTTCAGTTGACTGCAGCACTTTTTGAGACTGTTACTAATTTAGATTTCAAAGAAAAAAAAGTAGAGCCGGCCGGGTGTTTATATTTAAACACTGTGTGCTGGTGACGGAATTTTTTTTCTGGCTAAGAGTGCCACTTTACATAAAAGCTCTGAGAATCTAGTAACTGTCATGTGGCCGCGAAAAAAAAACATTTTAAATTATCAAATTCCCCTGTGGCTCCGGTAAGAACAATGTGAAGCAAATTTGTGTTTGTCTAAGTGTGTGAGTCTATGTCTGTGTCTGCTGGTTCCCACTCTCATTAGGATCAACACTATAGGCCCTGCTTCAATGTCGTTTTCTGTATAGGCCATTACTGATACCTGCCCTGGGGTGGCAAGAAAAAGCCTGAGACAAAAAGCGAATCATGTGCAGTAAAATGCACCCAAGAGATTAGCGTGGCAAGGAAATCGGGGTGTGTAAAGAGGGGTGAACTTAAGGTTGAGTCAACTTGAGGCCACACTGGGATGTTGAGAAAAGATGAATTCCAGCCTTAGGGTGGCGTTGTATATAATAGCAGCGGGTGAAATTATGTTGCAAATGTGTAGTGTTATTCTCTGCAATTTACAATACATTTTATTTCAAGTGTAGCATGCCGTCTGTTACAAGATTAGCATAAAGAAATATGTGTTACAAGAACAATGGCTAGAATATTAGTCAGTACAGTACATATGTACGTCCCAATGGGGTCTGCTTTGGTAAAAATGACTAACTGGAAGTGTTTTAAAACATTGCAGTGATGGAGTACCCATTCTGAAAGCGAGCAATTTACACTGAAAACAGGGGAAACATTTTAAATTTTAACCTCAAAATAAACTTAAGCGAACGGCATGGTGTGTCAGTGGTTCGTACATAGGCCTCGTAGTTCTGTGATCAAGGTTTCAATCCCCCCAGTGGGTTCCGCCATGGCCCACAATAGTATTACAGACATTTTTCACCCATTGCTTGGTTTATTTAATTAGTCTCTAATGAAATATCATATACATATATTATATAAAATAAACACTGAAGTTTTGGACTGTAAGCAACAGGGATATTCACAGCAATAGACATGGACCTCATTATCCTGTAAAAATCCACATATTGATCGCACTGTAACAGGTTGAAAAGTACAGTGTCCAAGTACTATCTATGTATGTAGTATGCATAGTAATAAAATAAATAAAGGCAACACTGGAAAGTGGATCGAGAGAATGCAGTGTGACACCATAGCCTATATCTCACACCAGTTCACAAACCTTGTAATGTAAAGCATAATAACATGGTGAGATGCCAGCTGTTCACACCATGCTGGCCATTCATGTAAGAAAGAGGCCGAATTGTATTACACTCACAGACCAGCCGCTGCAGAAGGCGATTATGTATCGTAATGGAGTCCCATGCAGCCCGCTAATCCGTGATAATGTGATTCACATCTCAACATGCCTAAAAAGTTAAGGAGGACTTAGAGACATTGAGTGTAAAGAAATGGAAAAGGGCACATAAGGAGTGAGTCCAAGATGCTTTTGCTCTCTGTCTTATATACATAAACCCAGAGTCAACACGCTGCTTAATTTAAATAAACAATGCTTCCCATGTTTCATTAAAAAAACATTTATTTAATGTCGAAAACTAAAATGACTTCGAGACTTTGCTAAGGTTAAGTGAAACAGAAAAGGAATGAACTAAAATGACAGACAATATAGCAGACACATCCCTAATTTGCATGAGAACAAAATCATCTTTAAAGTAGCGTGCAAGTTTCATTTTGCGTGATCCTGATATTTAATCCGCAGATAGTTTTATGTTTATTTTCCGCGAATTGAAACAGCTCCCAGTTGCCTGAATACCAACTCGTTTTTTGTGTTTTTTTTTTAAAACCTGAAGACTCAAAAGTAAAAGTGGCCTTCTAATCTGTATTGCTGGTTATGGCAACAGGAGTACAGCTTTATACTAGGACAGACTAGAGACAGGGGGTTGCTAGTGGCTAATTCAATTTGTGCTCAAACCCCGAGGCTGGAGGGATAAAAAATACAAATGTGTCCTAGAGAAGAGTAGAAGCATCAACTCTATTTCCCCCCATGGAGATGCCACTTCACTATCAAGCCTACAAATTACACTTTAATTACTGGGTGAATCTGTGCATTTATCACATTCAGTGAACAAACCTAAATACAAACACAATTTTCACATATATGTAACCTTATAGATGCAAGTTGCATGCACATGATTGTAACCTTCTGTCTTGGTTGTATTTCAGGTTTATTATTTATTACAAATAATATTTTGTTGCGGTTTAGGCAACCAGAAAACACCTTTTACATTATATTTTTCTTGTTTGTCTGTCCAAGTTCAATCAAGGACTTTTACATGACACAAAAATTAAATAATTCAAGTTTAAAGGCATTGTACATCTGTAATATTTAAGATTTTCAAAATTGATGCTTGAATGATTATTTTTCTATATGGAATATTTCAAAAACATGCCTCATTATACAAAAAAAACATTTCTAATTGTTAATTTAGGTAACTTACCCAAACCTTAATTTGTTATGAAATAACATTTACATTTCAGTTAAAAAATATAGTTCACCTGAGATTATTTGAAAAGGTGTTTCCAACAGTGTCCATTGACTTTTATTACTTTTATTTCTCTGTGGTGAAACTCAGTCGTTTGTCCCAAAATAAATGCTGCCCTGGGGCCTGGAAATACTATAAAAAAACAGCACTAGTCAATGGGAAAAGTTTGTTTTCCATGGAATGACTTTCATTTCATCTAGGCAATAACTGTACAGAGACAAAGACCGTCTTCTGAGAGTCGCTTGTCCATTTATTTGCAGTGAAACTGAGTAAAAGCTAGAAAAAAAATCTCCCTGGGTTCATCTGTATATTTTAGTATCTAAGATCATTTTTTTTGTAAACTGTATTGAGGGGCTGGTGTTGTCATTCAAAGACACAATTTATATAACAACAGGAGGTAGGTGAATGGTTCCAAATGATTCTTTTGATTTAATTGTTTCTGTTTGAGCAGAAAAGATACAAAGTGCCCACCCTGACCTTCACATTTCTGAGGTGAGGGACTGACAATAAAGAGGAATAATTCTTGGGTCTGCACTGCTAGTGTGCATGAAGGATTTCTTAGGACCATCATCTCTAATCGAGGTACGGGTCAGGGAGGTCACTCGCTTGCTTTGCGAATGCTTGAAGGTTAGCCTATTTAGTGAGATTTGGGCTGTTGCCTCAAAGGGTTAAGGTATCAGTCCTTTTGAAAAGCACTCAACCCAAGGTTCACCATCCCTTAACAATAGGATTAAGTGATTTTAGCAGATTTTCTTGTGTCAGGCCCTAATTATGTACCAACGTTTGGGACTATCGGAATAATGATGACAGTAACCAGAACATTCAAACTACACATCCTTTGTGCAACTAGAGACCACTTCTGAATTGTGTAACAAATATTTGATATGCTGCCAATAATTAGTAGTAGTACAGTGAATAAGAGGGGGATAGGAATTAATGTGCTACACATGAGCAGTTCTTTCATAATCAATATTTTCTATCGTTATTACAGTGCTGCTTAGACTAAATACTGAAATTTTAATATCGTCTGTTTTTGCTCAAATTCTTGATACATACAAAATCTAACCCTGTTTAATTGAACTCATGATTAAAGAACCATAACTTAATGACCAGCAACAGGTGCATATGCAGGTTTATTTGACACTACCTTCTGCTAATGAAAAAGCCTTGATTATTCTGCCTGACACAACTTTGTCGCTGCCATAGAATAGTATCTTTTTTAATTAAAATATATTGACTTTAAGATACATTAAGTGTGATTGTATAATTTCCTCTTGCACCTCTGTTGATTTCTTATTGCATACAAGTGGGCCTTAGCACCTTGTTTGGAGATCACCCATCTAATAGTCTACAGTTTACGTGTCCTGTGATTGATGTGTAAGTCTAAGGCGAACTCCCACTCACTTTCAAGTCAGATGAGACAACCTCCAGCTCACCCGTAACCTTGAACAAACTGTAACTAGAAGAAAATCCCCGAATTCTATGATTGCAATCAGGAAAGCTCAAATAATTGAGTGTGATTTTCTACAAACTCTCCTGGAGTTGTTATGGTGACAACATGAGTAGAACTGTAAAATGAACTCCACATTTTCTCAGTCACAGAGGTTAGCAGGATTTCCCATTTGTGTAACACAATTACAACAAGGCTTTCCTGCCATTGTTGCGTGACTCAACTCTACTAAGGCTGAATTGTGTCAATGTAGCAGGTGTTGGCTGGGACAGCTCACGCTGTTATTGTCAGTCACCATGTTTCCCAGTTACCATATACTGCACCAACATGATTGGCCTGATTGGCAGTGCTATTTCTGAGGCAATTATTACGATTCTGATTATGTCAATCATTTCACTCCCTTCACCACGTGGTATCAAATAGTAGTGCCTTGCGTGCCACACTCGTTTTGATTTCCGCTCCTGTGTTAGACGGTTGTTGGAGGGGTATTGTCGTTTTTTACAGTAGGAATAACTTTTTAAAAATTCATGCTCTCCTCGCCTTCAGAGCTATTACCTTAGAGCTCAGTTGCTCATTCCAAATTACTAACGGCCTGTATATGGTCCCCATAATGATCGTTTTCGCTTTGTGTCAGTAATAATTGCGAGGTTAGTTGTATTTTAGTGCAAGCTCAGGGCTTCTGGTTTTATCTCACTACTTCTTGTATTATTCATGTCATCCCTATGTCTTTGACTTTTCTCACAGAGGCCTCCATTTAAAAGGCAATTACTACTATTACCTCCTCTGTTAGAAAAAAAGCCATTTTCTTCATTATCATCATCATCACCACAGCCACCATCATCATCATCTATTTACCACATGATTCAATTAGTGAGCCATCAGATAAAAGGTCACGGCTATAATCAGTCCATTGAGTCCACATTTTTTCTGTCTTTTTCCTTACACCTTTCCAATGTGCTTAACTTTAGATTTTCCGGGTGCTAACGACCTGTTGTCCCCATTTGGAGACTAACGCATTCAAGGCTGTGACCAAACGTGTGTGGCATCACCAACAAGGCTGTCTGAGGAAATGGTTTCCACGGAATCTGTAAAACAACGACACAGGTGAGACAAGTGCAATTACACCTAGAATAGACTGCACAAATTAAGACAAGATCTCACCTATGGATAGACCAGCAGCCACAGATAAATGTGCTTCACTCTGTCAAAGTAGATGCTATAGTATGTTAGAAAACTTTTCAGATTTCGGACAAGTTATATTTCCACAAACATGTGATTGTTAGCAGATGGGTGGATTTTTGAGGAGATTATTAAAGGACATCCACATTTCACCATCATTTTGATCATCGCAAGATTGTATAACAAAACGTGACAAATTTGATACAATTTGACATTAATCTGTTTAAATACAACGGCTCGTCAGTGGTGTGGAATCCCTTGTTCAAGGTCACGGAACAATGTAATGGGAGCAACAAGTTATCAGAGATGTTTGCCCAAGTACTAGCCTCTGTTGAAGTGCCGTTTAACAAGGGAGCCCACAAATGAGCTTTGATCACACTGTGTAGTGCTGTTCAATAATCTTAACGAAAAGCATTCCACTCGGATACTCTTCCACAACGATTGGGAATAAGGTTCTGCAATGCAAATCAAATGAGGAACGGACTCTACTTATACACCAATGTTTTTGAAGGAATATATTAGTGTTGTAGAATGTCTCTGCTGTCAAAACAGAGTTCCTTGCTGATGCTGGCCTGTTACTTTCACTGACACTAATGACTCTAATACATTTCAGAGTAAAATAAGTCACTTATCAGTGGAAAGCGTAATCTCAGTGAAAACTAAGACATTTCGCCCCACACACATATATTTCCAATCACCTTAAATATCGCCTTCTCGTTCCCACACTCAGATGCTGCGTGCCTTTTTGATCAAAGCGCATAGCAGGACACATCACAGACAGCATGTGTGTGTGCGCGAGTATGAGTACGTTCATCTCCGCAGCTGCTCTGTCAGCACACTCCAAGTCTGGGGGTGGGTGGTAGAAACATTTTTTTTTCTTTTTGGGTGGGTGGGGGAAGGATACAACAGGATACAGAAAAAAAACTCGTCAACAGCCCAAGGCGCTGTGCGGTGTGTGTGGCAAGGGGTACTGTGGAAACTCCATAGACATCATGGGTTAATAAATACTAACATGCATCCTTGCAAATATTCTTGTTACCCACAAGATGACTATTTTGTAATTAGGTTCAGTTTTAAGTGTGCAGGAACCTGTTATGACAAGCTGAATTGGATTTGTTGTGAATGCAAAGTACACAGCTTAAAAGCTCTTGGGGTATTTGGGGTGTTTGGCATATAGGCTTAATGAGTTGTGTGAGTGTGCATGAATGTGTGTCAGGGTAGCACAAGGGTGTTTGTTTTGCACTTGTCAAAAGGCGAGAGGAGCAAAATTCACCCATGTGACGGCAGCTGGCTGGAGGCAATTGGTCAAAATGGCTCTCATTGGCTAATTCCATGCAAACAAGTCAGAGACGCACTTGTCCTTGCCCACAGCCCGACCGGACCAGTCTCAAAGCACGCCAATTAGCAGCACTCTCTCTGGGCCCTCCCCTCCTTAGAAGTCATTCTTAACTTTGCACCCTCCACTCCCTTTGAGGATTTTGAATGAGAGAGGTGAAGGGGACATTAAATAAGCTTGTATCAATAACATGCAAAACGTCAAGCAGGAAACATCAAATAGCTAAGAGCTAAGCCGCCTTCCAATTAGCTGAAAGAGCTATTTAGTGGCAAATCTGGTGTCGGCTTGAATGCGGTTTTAAATGGGTGCATTAGCAGGCTTCGGGATTCTTTGTGAAAAACACCCCTCACGCTATTGCTGCAAGTTTGAGGGAAGTGGAAAACATGAAGGTGTCAAGACTCGCTAAATGAACCGGCTCGACACTGCAGTCTTGCAACAGTTCCACTGTGGGAGTAGCTAATTGGATGGTAATTAATGGAATGGGGGCTGATAAATACCTTTGTGAGCAGACTTGTCAAGGACATAGAGGTGAAGACTTTGAGCAAGTGGAGCGATGGAACGGAAGCTATAGGACAGACACCTTTTCCTCATTGTGACAGCTAATCCTCATCCCATCATCCCTTGCCTCAATTCCTAAATGAAAGTACCCCTCCCTCGTCACTCCTCCCCTTCCACTCCTCTCTCATCCTCCTCTTATCAGCCCCCCCTGCTTATTCCTTTCTGCCCCAACTTCACTTGTTTCCATGGAAACGCAGGATAAAAAGAGTAACTTCAAGATTAAATCAAAGATTTTTGAAAAGCCGGAAATATAACAAGTCCCTTTGAATCGTGTTCCTCGAGTTCAGGATGATACTCTATATTTTTCCTCCTTGCTGATACTACGTGTGCTTCTTTCTTCACCGTACAAGAAGACAGTAGTACAGAAGTAAAAGGGAAAAAAAAGTATTTCTCAATAGGACCAAGAGACAGTTTATGAGTTGATAGTTTGTCCTTTTACTCTCAGCTTTTTGTTTTTATGTATTTCTAAATCTGACTCAACCTCCGACTTCCTTAATCCAAATTGAGAATGGGCTGAATAGCCAAGCTTCAAGAACAAAGGATCGGTTAGGTATCCTTGAAAATTGGTTTCACAACATTATAGCATTTAGCAAAGCGCTTTGTTGGAAGGCAGCTTCTTTTTTTAAAGCTTGTTATCTGAACGAAACATGGTATAAACGGCAATTATTATTTGCACCAATTGCATGTGTCTGGGAAGTTTGAAAGTGTTTACAAAAACAGTCTTACAAAGTGAGCCTGTTTTCGCTGAAAACTGCAAATCCGACTATTCTACTTGAAATTTCAAACCATTCTTAACTAGAAAATATCTGCAGAAATGTTGAAAGTGCTTGTAAATAGTGGCTAACATTTAATTGGATAGATATTATAGGCTTTATAAATTACTGGTGCTTTTATTTGCAAAAGGAACCAAAGAGAAATGAGGCATCCTGTTTAAATCTTTATTGAGAACTTTGGGAAGAATCTTACATTAAATTAGACAGGATACAAAAACTGGGCAGTGCATTGTCTATTCCTTCAAGCTCTGTCTGGATGGCATTGAGGCAAACTGTATATATTCATGAACAAAGATCTAATGAAAGTTAATCAACGCCTCATTTTGTTTGATTCCACCCATTGCTTCAGATTCACCATGCTGTCAAAACTCTTTTATTTCAAAACTTATGCCTTGTTGAAAAGTCTTTCTGCCTATAAAATATGCGTCTGCTCGCCTCTGGCTGTTGTCCTATAAGAAGCATTACTTCTAATGTTGCTTTCAATTTTGCTCAAATCACTAGACATTCTTTCTCATTGCTTTATACATTCTCACTCCAAAGACTATTACAGTTGGTCCCAGCTGATCCATCTCAGATGGTCAAATGAGTTTTTTCAGCCTCTATTCTCCAAACTATAAATTGCCATGCCGATTAGCAAAAAATAATCAGACACAAATTAAATGGTCCAGTCAAGATTGCAGCTAAAATTGCACATTATACAAACTAATAGTCTACTCTATTGACAGAGCGATAATCTCTGGACGTGTGTAGCTTCAATGCAATGGACAAAGTGGTTGGACAAGGAACATGTACCTGCTTATCTGAGATTAGGCTTTAGCTATCCCCCAGCATCACAGGTCAGATACTGTATCTGAGGAAAATCAATACATTTATTGCTGTGTCCTAGAACAATAATCCCTGACAGTTTGAAGAAGTCAGTTGAAGCTCTGGAAAGGAACATGCTGTACTGATTTGATCTTTGAACCCAGCTACCTTGGCCGGTTTGTCTTGGATACCATTCAAAATCAATACACTTCTTGCTTTGACATAAAGGAATTATCACTAGGAGTCTGAAGATGAGTTGGAAGTGCTTCTGGTGGAGAACTGACAAGAGACCTTTTTGGACGCTGGCCAAATCCTATGTAATCCTGTCGCCTCCAGGGGAGTGCAGTAAACACTTGCTCAGTTCTTAATTTCTCCATTCGAATGGGAACCACAGTAGCGTGCACAAGCTCAGACTGCACTATGAAAATAACTGTCATCTTTGCTCAGTGCAGAGAAGTGACACAGATCCATATTGACACTGGTAGCATGGAAAGCACTTTTTTTTTTCTTCAACAAGCAAGAGTGTGTCCCTTCTTTACACACGGGTGAGTCTTCAAGGAGATGCAAGTACAACTTATCTGAATGGTAATGGCTGGTAAAGGCCTAGTATAAAAAGGCATTGCATGTAAAGCTTTCAAACACACTTAACCAAAGGTTAAACCTGTACCTCGAATGTAACAGCTATAAAATAATCCAGAGTTTAAGATTGTGCTACAAATTTAGGATACCCATTCGAGAAAACCAGTTCATTTAGCTGTGGTTTATTTTTTCCCCTCATTTAGATTGTTACATTTTTATAGTCATATAAAAAGGTAACCTTTTGCAAGAGGTGGAACTGAATGAATGGATTTGGCAGAAGAATTGACTGTGGATGCAATTACATCATTTAAATATAGACTTCACTGCAAAATCTTGTGATTCTTACCAGTTAAGCATCAAATACCACATTAACAAAGATGTCCAATCTATTTTATGAAATATATAATTTAAATGCAATAGTACGTTTACTCAAGAAAACCATATTATTTTAGTTTCACATGAATTGAAAACAAACTTGCAAAATAAATGTAAATAAATGGAATTAATTCATCTTTTTAAAAGTGCATAACACTCCATACTTATTTGATTCAAAACCAAATTTGTCTTGCATGCATAAAGGCTACTTCCATTGAATTGAACAGCATATGCTCTTGTGTCCAAGTGAGGGGGCATGTTTGGACCAACATGGAAATAAGTTGATGCTATATCATCTCAAAGTCAATATTTTGAATGCATACGGATGCAGCAAAAAAACAACTCAAAATATGGAGGAACAACAGTATTATTTTACTGTTCTTCAGGGTTTGTTTTCTATATTAAAGCAGTGCCAGCTAATAAAATATTTTAAAATTGCAGTATCAAACGAATTGGCATTTGATGAGCATTCTTTCTATGAGGATATTTAGAATAATAAAAAACATGCTTTGTGTTAAAGCACAGTAGCACCATCAACAGAATAATTAAGCTCTTTTATGTTCCAACTCATTTCATGTCCTGAACTGTTGATCACTCAGTTAGCTCGTACCAACAAAGCACCATCAGGATGCTGCTAAAAAAAAAGCACCATAACGGGAGTTGAAAAATAAACTAGTATTTGTCAAACAACTTTTTTTACAGTTTTGGCATCTTCTATGATCACTACTGAGTGCCTAATCTCTCGTCCTTAAGTCCTCACAGATGTGCCAAGTATAAAAATGACTTCACTCAAACATCCACAGTAGTCTGTAACCAGGGAACAATTTAAATTGAAGCAATCTACCTTGTTGCCTGTCAAACTTGTCAGGCTATTTCCTTGCAATGTGTCTGCTTTAAACATAAACTTAAAAAGGTATGCATACCCTTCAAGAAAAGAATTAATGTACAGAAAAAAACTTCAATAAGGCTGCGATACAATGCTGCAGGACATTTTTTTTAGTCCATGTATTTTTTATGCACAGTGTCTTCCCTTCTTTGTGGCTCTATTGTACACCAGTCAGTGAGAGAAATCGCATGCTTCAGGGCAAAAGGATTCCTTGCATTATTCTGACTCTACACATGGCCTGTACTGTAGTGCTGTGTAGCTCCACCAACACTGTGAGATTTATGAGGTGCACAGTCACCAAATCAGAACTAATGAATTGTATTGCTATTTGCTGAATTTAACACCAGCTTCATTTTTTACTGCCTTTGTTTAACATAGTGAGAGTGCTGATGCGAACCACCAATCCGTACTGAAAGGGTTACTGAGTAACCAGCGTGAGATTGGAGAATGTGAAATTGATCTGTTCTTGTTGGGCTTTATAGCATGTGTTTGCACGCTGAGCCCAAAGATTAACCTCATGCTCAATACCACTGTGCTTCTCTGCATCCATATGTTTCACACCATGACCCAGGAAAATGGCCTATAATAAACAAACACACATTTGAAACGTAGTTTTGGATAAAACCATCCTCCTTACTCGTAAATACATTTGAGGATTTTGAAACCACATGCCAAAATCAGACGTGAGCTCGGTCAGCATTCGGTAAATATCCCCAGTCTTGTTAACATGTCACACCTTTTAAATGGGTTGACTAAACAACCCACCTGGGACTCACCAGAAAGAGGGAAGTGGGCGTACGAGGGAGCGGTAACGGGTTGACGGAATAGAGAATAAAAAAAGTGTCCTGTCGTTATTTTTACAAGTCTTTACGACTCAATTTAGCGTGTGGGAAATAAAACAAGCAGGATGTCGCAGCTCCAAAGGCTAAGATGAGTTAGTGGGACCCCCTGAGCTGTCAGAGAGCTCACAGTGTCGGTGTGGGGGCTGGATCATGAGGAACGAGGGAATAAAAAAAAAGGTGGTGGGGGAGGATGCAAGGGATCATCACATTTTCATTAAAATGAACACTTCTGTTCAGTTTGCCATGTTATGGTTTTTGAGGGTAAACCCTGATCTAACCGGACAGGCCATGTTGTATTAAAGGATATCAAATGATTGTCAAGGTCTGACAAAGCTTTTGAGTATCTCATAAAACATCTTACTAGACGTATACGTAATTGGGTTAGAAGTCTAGCTCTTGCAACTCATAAATAGTGAATCAAATTCCATGAGGGGAAAGGCTGGATTGACACTTTATTGTTTAAGTGACACAATTCTACTTTTTATCCTAGGTGGATATATACTAGAGACTTGAGGACACAGTATCTATGTACAGTAATGTTAATGTGTGGGACTGTTTGTGTATAAACTAACATTGGAGAAAAAACAAGTGAGCACTTTTGTAGTATAGTACGGAGCTTTTATTGTTATTATGTTTAACTGAAATGATCTTGCGAAACTTGCGGTTAAAAAAAGTGGATTTGCATTGAGTTTAAAAGTTTTTTTTTCCATGCTAAAATAGATTGTTTAAAAATGGAGGATGATCAGTATAACACTACTCGTCCTGGGAGTGGTTATCCTCTAAACACAAAAAAAGATTGCAAGAGGGCACCGACTTCTTTATTAAGTGGCGAAAAATTCTTTTGTGTTGACGAATAGAAATCTGTGAAAAATGGTCACATCTGTTGCCAAATTGAGAAATAAATGAAACCAATAGACATTCCTGAATGAATTCCTTCCATTCAATTAAAATTTTTAGAAGTTCATTCAAGGACACCACAGAGGAAGCCATTGCTGTAAATAAAACCACACGTTTGCATGTGGATGTCACACTGGAAAACTTGTTAACTACTTTGTGGACATATTAAAACAAAAGTATAGTTTGGAAGGCAGAGTGAACACTACAGTTTAGACTATGCTGCTCAAGTAAGGATTTGATGTAATACAACAACAATATTATGATAGAATAAGACCCGTTTACACTCTTTCTCTTCTTGTTTGGATAGTTGAAGTGATCTGCTTCTTGTTCTCTGAATGCAGTCTGTGATAAAGAATTTTTTTTTCCAGGAGGCTGTGATAGGAACATATGTTAACGGGTCTGTCTCCTCCTCAGAAAGGCAAGGACTCCTGTCATTCATCTTTATTCCACACTCTCCTTTTCTTCTTTTATTTTCCACCAATTGGGATCTCTCACAAGGGAAGAGGAGGAGAAGGAAAAGTAATTAAAATTCTGTTCGGCATGACAACGCTGTTTCATGCCTCATTTTTTGTTCCTCTCTTCTGCCACACATGGAATGAATACAGGATAAAGAGGCCTCAATAGGTGAATAGACACTGCTGGGATGAGCTTTGAGCACGCAAGGGGTTACAGTGAGAGTTGAGGTTGGGAACGCACAATCACATTCTTATCAGCAAGACATACAGCATGTTCAATTTTAATTGTTGGGATGTATTTTACAAGCTGAAAACGGAGGTGCGCACAAGCGTGGGTTTTTTATCGCGGCAATACATGCGCCTGTGCGAGACAAGCGAACACGTTGGCGCCACGGCACGCTTTCATGTGCTGATTCTGTGATGTGTTTACTCACTGAAAGGTGATGGAGGTGGTTGTTGGCAACAGAGTGCCTCTTGGGATACCGTCCACGGGGCTTGTCACTTACTGTCACTCACATGTCAGCCCCCTATCCCCCCAATCCCATACTCCCCGTGCTCCCCATCATCCCCACACCAGCTCCTCCAAAACAAAGACAGAAGCAGCCCCAGCAGCTGCAAAGGGCCCATCACTCCACCAGTATTTAACCTCTGTTACCGCTTCTCTTTGCTACCTCTCTCTCTCTCTTTCCCGCCTTCATCAAAGCAGTTGGGGCTATTTTGTTTCCCGGCTCTACAGAGAGTTATTGCTCATGACAACGATCATGGTCGTTTATTTTCTCGTGGCAGCATGGCCTCTGTATGCATGCCGGGCTAGTATTACTCTATGATATTCAAGCGCTCTCTATTAAATATGCATGAACCCTGGAGATGAAAATTAATTTTGGGAATGTTTTATCCCCCCCTCCTCCACCTCTTCTTTTTTTTTTCCTTCCCTGCGCTCGCTCTTTGAATGTTCAAATATGCCTTCATCTGCCTTTGTGTCAGGCTGGGAATTCATTATTTCAATTGGTGGTGATGGTGTAATACAACACAATATGTGCTGGTTGCCATATTGATCTTATTAGGGCAAGAAAACAACTCTGTTGAAACACATGTCGCAGAAAACGAGTTTTCAACGCGCGTTGAGTTTTGCCAAGGTCGCCTTAAGCTCTTATAATTTATGAATATTTAAGTCCATGAAGTTAAAAAAACATATTAAATGGAATTATGCATGTACAAAGAAATGGAAAACTACAGTAGCTCACTGCAGCTCTTCTTGTCTTTTTTTTTTTTTCCACAACAGGATCTTGGCAACTCATCACTAATTCTGCTCCGGATATATGCTTGAAAAAAAAAACTCCAGACACCAGACGTTGACCAAGTATGTGGGTGATGATGTACTCATATCCTGCTCCACAGCAAATTACTACATTCGTCAGGTAAGAGTGTGTACGAAAGCATCAAAAAGAAAAAAAAGCTGGTTGAGCAAATCGTGTAGGAGGGGAAGTCGATTTAAATTACTGGATATAACAGGGTCTTTTTCGAGTAAGTTATAGAAGTAAGAAAAATAAAGTTTTGCTTCAAAAATAGTTGTCAGTTACACACAAGGGTGTTCTCTAGCTTTCATTGTACCCACAATTTTCTTATACTATACCTTTATCAACTTTCAATAGATCATTTCCCCCTGAACAAAAAACAACATGAGTCTGAAATACACTCAATATTTCAAGTAAACAGGCATCATGCAAAAGTCGAGGGAGAATGAGAACATCAGAATATGTTTTTTGGGCTATAGCACCAACAGTAAAGCAACCGTAAGCATTAATTAGAATTATTTTGCCTGGGGGGTGCTCCTAAAATTGTTGAGAACTGTCTTTCCCTGAAACCTCTAATGTCAACATAAGCACATTGGTAATTAAAATACTTGGAAAAATTGGATGTCGGAGGATCATGGAGACTTTGAGAACTGAATTTTTACATGCTGTAGATATTGTCTGAGATTGGCTGGGAACCAATTAAGGTTGTCCCCTGCCTACTGCCCATAGTTGGCTGGGATAGGCTTCCCCTGTGACCCTTGTGAGGATAAGATAGACAGAAAATGAATGTAGCTTTTGGTTCCAATCAGAATCTTCCCATTCCCAAAGTTGTACATTTTATTCAGTATAATAGCAATGTTTTTCCCCACTACAGTATCTTTTCCCTCTCTGCTAGTTTTTTTTTCCCACATGGTGATTTAAATAGCTACTCTTTGCTGCAATCAGTCAGTGTCTCATCTCCATCAAGAAAAAAAGAGAATCATTGAGGAATATTTATGGTGACAATTTTGACTAATGAAATGAAGACTGCAGTCTGTGATTTTGTTTTAGTAATCATTATGACAGCAGTGAGTTTGCGTCGCACGGAAGAGCTGAAGTTTGAGTACAGTGGGTTGTTTTGACCCTACGGCCTGTGTTCACTCACCCAGTGCTCATATACATAACTGCATCTTTCATGAGCTGTGGTCAATAATCAATCTATATTGCATAGGCACTTGCGCGTATGTGTATATGTGTCGCACTGCAGGACTTGGCTGGAGCCAGTCAGTGCCAACAACACAACGTAACATTATACACTTGCCATCAGTAATGATAATGTTATCTAAATTGAAGTTTTACTCAATAGCTAAGTAGTGTTAATATTATAGTATTTTCCTGTAAAAGTGAGTCAACTGTCATAATTATTTTGATCTTTGACCTGGTCAATAATCTACTTGTAACCCTGATGTGTAACTTTGAAATATAATATGACAACTGGATAAGCTAGAGTGCACAACTGTAATCTTATTAAATTCATAGTTTAAATCAGACATGCTAAGCTTTGAACAACCTTTGAATTAAGACAATTTCAGCATTGTAAGAAACATGCTTGCATGTTCTCTCTGGGCTTGCATGGGTTTTTTCTGGGTCCACCGGTTTCCTCCCACATTCCGAAATTGTGCATGGTAGGCTGGTTGGACACTCTAAATTGCCCCAAGGTATGAGTGTGAGCATGAGTGGTTGTCTGTATATTTGTGGCCTGCGATTGGCTGGTCACTGATTCAGGGTGTCCTTAAGTCAGCTGAGATAGTCTCCAGCAACCCCCATGACCCTTGTGCTGTTCAAAAAACGAAGCAATGACTTCAAGGGCCTCCTTTCTCGCTCTATTTTTGTCTTACACATCTGAATCACAACATTCTCTGTGTGAGAATCATTAATATATCAATTACATCCTCTGCAACCAAACTGTGTTTGGTTGAGTGTGCAACACTGCCTGTTGTGTGTCTCCATGAGGGCATGTTCAATAAATGTATTTCAAATGTCCTCTTACCAGTTTGCGACACAATCTCTGTAATATATTGCGCTCTTGTTCACTTTCCAAAAGAATTAATGTTACACTTGGATCCCTTCATCACCTCCAAGCTTTCTCGCAGTGGCACCTTGTTTAAGCTCGGTTTGTATTAGCAAAGAGCAAACTGGCCACTCGTAGCTGGTAGATGACCCCTGCGGATCTTATCAGGTGAAGGGGGTTTTGATTAGTGTTAATGGCTGGGACTAAATAGCCGTCAGCCTTTGGCTACACCTATATGTGAGTGTGTGTTTGTATGTTGGGCTCAAGGGCACGCCAGCAATTCATCATGCTGGAAAAGCTATATTCGCGTCGCAGTGATGAACATGTTATGTGTCTCACCCTGCACCCTAAGCTGCAGTGGTGGTAGTAATTGTTAGCACCTTTGGAATTCGGGTCTCTCAAATAGAAACTACAGAGGCACATTAATCTAAGTGTTTAATTTATTTTGGGACTGTGCTTGTTACTCCATTTACTTCAACATTAAATGCTTACTGATTAAAATTTATGCAAATGTTATTTTAAAAACTCCTAAAAAAAATAATCGCAATTTTTTTCCGTAATAAGATAAAGGAAATACAGTTGCACTGTTTTGTAAAAATATATTACTGAAACCTTTATGGGAGTATAGTTTAGTCGAGCCTTGCTTCATATAGTAAACAAAGCAACTGCTTGTGATTGACATGTGTCCTGAAAAGGTTTATAGATATCACAATATGGTGCAAATTGACCAATTTAGTACCAAACTGACATCAGATGGCATCAAAGCAAAATTGTTATTGCTTTAATACTAAAACAATAAGTATTATTCCTGCATATGTACATAATAGACAAAAGAAAAACAGTGAAAGTTACAGGGAGTAGATTTAAAGAAGATAACCTGGGGTCAACAGTACAGGGTCGTGGGGAATGTGCAAAGGAAGTAAAGAACTGTGTGCAGGAAGGCTAGAACAGCTGGAAGAAAGTGTCAGGTGTGCAATGTGATAGGAGAGTGTCAGTGGCGATGAGGGGAAAGGTCTGCAGGACAGTGATGAGGCCAGCCGTGATGTATGGCTTAGAAACATTAGCTCAAGGGGTGGAGCTAGAAGTAGCAGAGATGAAGATGCTGAGGTTCTCCTGAGGATTGACCAGGTTGGGGTAGAAATGAGACTGTAAGAGACACAGTGGAGGTTAGACATTTTGGAGACACGGTCTGAAAGATGGTCTGGATGGTGCCAGAGGAGAGTTGGATACTATATCACTTGGAGACAAGATAAAATGTTAGTGTGAACCTTGAATAATCGATCAAAATCCTCTAAAATGTCTGGCAGTATAGGAGTGATCATGTTCTCTGCTTATGTTTCCATTATATAACTTTGAAATTGTCCTGTAAACAAATGCTAAAGTTGCAGTGGCCACTTTTTATTTCAGTCAGATGAATTTATCTAGAAATATAGCAATATTTCATGCCTATATCACACACTTCACTGCTGTGAGTCGGATATACCACGACTACTCTAGCGGCTAAAATGGGGTTTATTTCCCAACAGTTCTCAAGGCATTAATGTAGTTCACTGGTGCAGACAATCCTCACCAAGAATCTTTGCTTTTGAAGAATGTTGGATAGGGTCCGCGCCACAGACCCTACCGCCAGTGTGTCAGCAGCATGGTGATATATGTAAATACTGTATATGTGAATACACTGGCAGACAGTAAGAATTAAGCTCGTCTTACTGAGCACAATCTTTGGGTATGATTCACGATCCACTCGTGGCCCAGAAAGACAGGTTGCAGCGCCAGCTCTGTAAATCGTCTGGCATCTGGCGCAACAGACAGCCTTGCATGTTAATGCAGAGTTAATATTATTCTTATGAACTGCGAGTGACTTTGCATGTTAGTGAGCTCTCTATCAAATTAACGTCATTTCCATTAACGCCACCGTCTATTTTGTGTCACAAGTGCATGGACGCCACATTGCAGTTTTCCGTCGGTAAATCAAGGTGCGCAGACGGCGGCAACAAAGAGAACTAAGTTGCACACACAAGCATCTTGTGAACGTTTTTAAAGTCCTTAAATCCATGTTGGCACCCAAACACACGTAACCTTTCTGCACGTCGGAGAGCAAAGAGGGGGACAAATGATAGTCCTGACTCATTTATCACATTGCTCCAAATGTACAGATGAATCCAGTGATGAAAATCTGTGCTGAGAAATGTCAGGCAGATATTAACTCCAATGCATCAAAGTGGCGCTGCAGTCACTAAGCTGACGCTCCCAGCCGCCGGTTCGAGTCTGAGCCGGCAATGTAATTTTCAGCCAACTGTGGCCATTTGTCACCCAGAAACGAGTAAATAAAGACACAAGTCACTTTCTCCCAAAGATTAACATCTGAAATGATGCAGAGCGAATTTCATTAGTGCGCAAATGCCATTCTTTAGATCTGTCTCATCTCAATGAGAGTGAAGAGAGGGAAAAGGGGGGGAAATTGCCTTTTCATGTAGTTTTCACTAATCGCTTCCCTAACAAAATACGGCAGCCTTGTACTAATAAGTAAGTTAAGGCTCAGTGGCTAGATAGAGTGAAACAGCACAGAGGCTAATGGAATTGAGAGCTTTCCATGCCTCCATGGGTGTCTTAATTGTCGAAAGGAGATTCTCAGATGAGTACTGCGGGAAGCCAAAATTGGAGAGCAACTCGCCGGACTTGTTTTAAGCCAGAGCGCCTCTCATTTGCGTAAGCTGGATCAAGTCCTTTATTCGGTGTCTGGAAACAGCAGCGGCAAACTTTCCAAAGCGCCCAATTGGGACTGCAGTGACTAAAAAAGCTGTAAATGTATAGCTTGGCAGTTTAAACTCAGCAGATTCCTTTGTTTTTTAATCTAAACTGAGGAATTATTTGTTTTCTTTCGAGGTAAAGTTATGTACTATCACTGTGTATGTAACATGTGACTCCATTGTAGACTCTTACTACAAAGTAGCTGTAGATTGTTCCCTAGTCTGGCTAATCAGGATGTAGAAACTGGTATGTTGGGATGGTGTTGTAAATCTGTTGTCACTATTATGTAACAGTGGTGAAGCAGTCTTGAATAGCTCACTCAGAAGCACATTTCACCAAAAAGTTTGTATCTGCCTTAAGGCAATATACTACAATACTACTACTTACTACTAAGGTGGAACCAAAAGCAATGTTTTTATATTTGACAGACCTGATAAAAGCACACTTTTAATAGATGGCTTTTTAAAGAAAATAATCAGGTAATTTGTAAATTATGAACCATGAATATGCCAGGTAAGAGATTCATAGACATTGTAGTTTTGACACATTTTTTAACACCGCATAAAATGTGCCCTTTGTTGTTCAGCTTCTCTGATCGAAATAAACGCTGAGCACTCCTACTTGCGCATATATAATTTATATTCGTCATTAGTATTCCTCATACAGCATTCAAACACATCGTATGTCATGAAACCTATCATTTCTAGCTACTTGGTTATTATTCTCTTCTCTTTGTGCCATCAAAGACAAACGTGACAGCAAAACAACATAAATAAAAGCACACATAAAGCAGCTGCTGATGTTATTTTGTTTGACTCGCGAGGCTTTCTTTAAGAAAATAAAATGACCTCCCCGTGATGACTTTGAGAAAGTTCCACTGTATTAATCCAACTATTACATCTAAGAAATCACGAAGAATGTGAAGAGATGTAGAGCGCGTTTTAATCTAAAAAGGTCAATATGAACACGAATTTGGAATATCCCTGCCAGCGTTATAATCACAGCCTTGTCTGAAGATGATGTAGAATTAAATGAAGATAAAGTTGCTCACTATGTGGGGAAGATTTGATGAGAATTCCAAAGTGAGGACCCTTCATTTGCAAGCTCTAATCAGCCCAATGAGATCGGATTCCAGCAGAAAAGGAAGTGAGGGTGGAGAAATGAAATGGTAATTAGTATTGATTACCTATGTGCATATGACCCTCTCAGTCTCCCCATGCATTCTTAAATCAACCCAAATTATTGAATTTACTAATTTCATGCAGGGGGGGATGCGACGTCGCAGTGAACTGTGCACCCGTTGGAGTGTGAGGAAATTACAATGATGGGATACAAGGTGTCTTTTTGTGCAAAGGCGGAGGAGTAAAGCCAAATTAAGCATGCTGGTTTAAGTTAAGTATAATTATTCCAGGTGGGTCTGTGGGGAGGAAAGGTGATTCGGGTTGCCCCCCGCCTACTTCAAATTACATTTTGCATTGTCACTAAGCAATGGTCTTGGCTTGACCATATATGCATGTAATTACTGTTGGTTACGACAAGGGAAAAAAATGAGTGTTTAATAGGAGGAAAGAAGCCCAATTAATACGCCTGTGGGAAATTGAAATTTTCTTTCAAATGATAAGATTAATTCCCTAATTGTGGCAGCAGACACGGCCTCACACCGTTAATCTGCCTTGGTAATAAACCACTCATCTCAGAAATGGTCCGTAGCCAAAGTGGACAGCGACTGATGGAAGGAATCCGTGTCATAATGGACTCAATGAACCCGGAACCAAAGTGCTATGAAGCAGTACTCTGTCGCCACTTGCTGTTGCTATGGGAAACGACACTTTATACAAAATATCAATTGTTGTCAGCCTATTCGATTTTTTTTGGTTTTCCCTTAGTATGACCTCCATTAAAATGGATAGAAAGGGGAAACTTTTTTACTATTTATGTCATTGCAGTTTTGCTTTTGCTTGCATATTTAAGATCAAGTGAGTATGCAAGTAGTACGTGTTTATCTGCAGGTATTTAAATTGTGACATTTTGTCAGTTCAGTTCTACGTAAAAGAAAAATTCAGCTCTTTTGGGAAAACTGATAATTCACAACAAAGTGACTCAACAGATCATCTCAAAGTGTAAAGCCAATACATATTCATGCAGTAGAGATTTGAACCCTGAAAAAAATTGTCATATAAATAATAATCAAAAGCTTTGCTCCAGATAATTCACACTTTTTGTTAATGCAGTTGGACAACCTGCGACTCTTCAGCAATTAGTCTAGTTCGTCCCTCGCCTCTCGCCCAGACATACTGTCTGGCATAAGTTCTAGCTCACCCGTGACCCAATTGAGGAGGAGTATAAAATGGATGGATGGACTGTCTGAGATAGAGTATTCATTCATGGATGATTGTAATTTACAGGGTTGTAAAGCTGTGCCAATACACTCATATAGTGATGTATTTTTAAGATTTTTGGTTGGTAAGATATCGTATATTAGGAGCAAACCCTCAGTTGTAGTACAATCCTGACATTGTGGCAGTATTTAAACCTTTAGTGCATTTATATCACTGAAACAAATTATGCTTGACACCAACAGATGTGATGGTGACTCATTACCAGGAAATAAATGAGATATGTAATGGGACTCAAATGTAAAAAGGGGCGATAAATGAGTCATAAATGAACAAAAACACAGTGACTAATAAATTGGGTGCACATGTCAACTTGATTTTTATTTATATTCACATCTAACATGTTTGCGCATTGTGTTAGACAGCTACAGCAGTCTACAGTTCATGATAACGTTATACTTTGACACAAAAAAAATAAACTTTGTTAAAAAGACAAACATTAGGTTTCAGTGGAAAGCCTGGCACGCACTTCTATTTGATTGCATCGTTAGCATCATCGCATTTCATGTGCATGCTGAGCCTTACACTAGTTACAAATGTACACTACTCACAAAAAGTTTGTTATATTGAGCTTCTGTACAGCTGTTCAAATGTTCTAAGACGAATTCACATTATTGGAGCAGGCCATTGGAATTGATATTGAAACACACCCTGTTTGTAGCTCATTGTTTGACTTAATAAACTAGAATAAAGTTCACCAATGACCAATAGGGGACTTGATAGTGGTTCTGTAAGGAGAGTGGTCACTGAGTTTGAAGTTTCATCTGCAGGATAACAAGGTGGAATTGTTTAGTTGACACCCTTGGGAACTTTCTGGGTCTTCCTTCAATGTTTAGGTTTGTGCCATAATAGAAAATTGGGTAAAACTGAAATGTAGAAAAAATTGAGTATGTGCTTTCTCCTTCAAATAGCCTTTAGGGCTAATATTGCATTTTGTTTTCATCCTGAAATGTCCACCACAAAGCCCAATAGCTACAACCTTTTTGTCAGATGTGTATTTGCGATTAGATTAGTGTCCTTGTGCAGTTCTGACCTCAGAGCCTGCCTACATAAGTGGAGACAGGGAAAGTGCAAAATTTAAAGACAAACATGACATTAATAAGCATCCAGAACATGTTTATGTTCGAAAAGCCGCAGGTGTGATGAGTAGAGTAAATGTGTGTCGATGACTAGGAACATTTCTGAGGTTAAATTACAGGTCATTGACTATGTCCACATAGGGAATCTCCTGCAGGTAAAGTTTTTACTGTGGTTTAAACAACATGAGGAGTTCACACCTCAGTTAACACGCAGGCTTAGACTTGGATCACTGTTGGGAGCTCTAGACATCTTCACATGGCCACAGATGCATCTGAATCTTTGGGCCGGTTATGTACGACATGCTCAAGCTGTCCGGAATCTGAGACATCGTAGCTTGTCTTATACTTGGCGAGAATCTTCATCAGAGGACGAAGTTTTAGCCACCATTGCTCTTTGGGGATTCTGTGACTGTGAACAGACAGAATGTTATTTTATTTTAGGCTCTGTGATTTGTTTTTCTTGCCCCTCCAACAATTTGGTATAAGAATCTGAACATTGTGTGGAAATTTCACAAAAGTAGCATGTATTGTTTGGATTAACCTCATTTAGAAAGGGATAGAATGATAGAAAATACATACACAAAGTCAGTTTCCCCCTTAAGTTGTACTACTGGCTGGAAGACAAGAGCCCGACGTCGCATTCCTAGCAAGCAGCAACTGTCCTCGGTATTAGCAAACACTCTACCTGCAAGGAGAGAGAAAAAATACACATCACAGAAGCCAAAAATAGACATAGCTGTATTTATAGGCTGCAGCAAACAGTCGAAAATGAAAAAGAAATTGATGAGAAAAGAGACATGTCTACAAAGAGACAAAAGCAATGATGAAGATGGGTTGCCAAGCTACAAGAAATGTGCACGTTACATATTGTATACTCTGATTTAAAAGAGAAATAAAGAGGTGTTGTGGGGGAATGACATACTGGTACACTGCCTGATTAAAAAGAAAAAAGTTATAACATGTAGCCTTGCACTAAAAAATAAATTAAATACAACTGACATGTATGTTTTGATTGAAAAAAAACTTAGGTGGAATGATTATCAAGTTGTTCAGATAGGTCATACATAATTTAAAATATATTAAGTGGCGCACTTTAGTGTTTGGTGAAATCTCATTTTATAATTTGACATTTCACCCAAAAAAACATATTTTTCCAAATGAGAGCAAAAGACCAGAAATAATTTTGTGTAAAGAGAAGCACTTTTAAGACATGTTCATAGATGGTTTAAGAATTAAAAAGAAAATCAATGTATTGAATTGCATGATTTAATGGATCCATAAACCAAATTAATGGGATCCCATTCAAAATGTTGGCAATAGAAAAACAAAAATGAGATGATAGTGTAGTTAATGTGTAACTCATTTGGCCAGGCAGTGTACCTCTATATGTACAACTGAAAATTAGTGGCTGGTGATCATTTGGCAGCAGTGGGTGGCTACAATGGTTGTAGTGACACAAATGATGGGGCAAAATGACAAGACATGGAGCTACAAAAGAGGAAGATGTCATGGAGCCAGCTTTAAAAATAAAACACAATTACCTTCATCTTATGTCATCATCCATGTGTATATGAAATAGATAAAACAAGAAAGACAAATTTGGACTTAAGCTGGAATTTAACTGCATGTTTTGCTTTAAGACAAACCATTCTTCAACATTTAATTGTGAGGTCTGTAAAGTTTGCCATCTTCAAACGACACTTGATTAGAGGATTAATAGTTAATATCCTCCAAAAGATAAAAAATATATACATTAAGATTCCAGGACTCCATGACAGATCTATATAAATACCACACCTCACTGGGGAGGGAACATCAACTAACATAGAACTGTAGATCATGTTTCTAACTTATAAAAAAAAAAGGACATTTTGTTCTTACCTTGTCTGAATGTCTCCACCAATTTTTTGGTAACCCATTGCATTGCCTTGGCAGAGATCTTGGTCCCAAAGTTTCGGTCAAATGGAGAAGGGGCACCTCCCTTTTAAGGCATAAAGCAGTTGCCATTTCTTTTTTATTAACAAACCTCATTTGGAATATGGACATACATTGCTTAAACAGTGATTGGAAAGGATTGCATTCCTCTGCCTTTGTTACCTTGAATTTCTTGGATTCATTTACCAGCATTGCTTTCAAAGAAACTTTGTAAAATTGAAATGATGCACTTTCATTCAACTATATAGTCACAACAGCAAAAGAGAACACAAGACAGCTAATAGTGTATCAGACACCAAAAACTCTTGCTTCTCTGTTTTCTGTATTTTTTATGTATGTATGTATGTGTTAGCTGCGGTTTTAATTCCCAAATGAGCTTTATTATTTTGTTTCCTGCATCGCCTCACTTGCTGCAGAGAACAGAAAATTTCTCCTCTGGGATTCATCAAAAGATTGTTTGATCCAGTTTTATCTGTGCTAATCTCTGGACGCACAAAGCCGAAAACAAAACAAAGCCCATTTGTGAGGAACGATGCAAACTACTAACAAAAAATGTAATACCCAAATATAGCATATTACACTTGTGGTTTGCAGTCAAATGGCAGTCAATTTGAGGGCCTACCTGCTGCATGTGTCCCAGTACATTTTTCCTGCAGTCAAACACACCTTTGCCTTCTTCACTGTACAGCTGGTAGATGAAATCTGTGGTGTAGTTTTCATTTGAGTTCTCATTTCTAGGGAAAAAATGGCTGTTAGGTGCACAATAATATAAAAGTACTTTAAATTGGGTATTGTTTTGAATTTGCTATGCATATTGTATACAGCACAAGAACAGTATTTTACCTTAAAACTAGGCCACGTTGAATACTTGTTTTCATTTTTTCTGTCAAGTGCTCAACGTTGGCCTGTGGGAGGAAGAAAACCGTAACGTTTGCAAGATGCTATCTGGTGGATGAAATGACAAGTAGCAACATTGAAGATTGAAGAGTAATGATGAGCCGAGAGGTAGGTAAAAATATCGACAGTATGATATATTGCATCCTTATCTTTCACTGTACTGTAGTGATGCATCAGTATGCCATTGATTGTACACCAGAAGCTTTAACTAAATATTTAGCTGCTCATTGATGTTCATGGTTAGAAGCATTACATATTTCAGACAAAAATGAGAAATGTATATTGAATTAATTCATTGTATAGTGAATATATACTTCAATTCCTTGTAGACAAATAACAAAAAGCTCAAGTAAATAGGTGATGCCTGCCAAAATTTAAATAAGATAATAATAGTTGGTGTACAGGGTGATGGCATCTCACATCAATAAAAATCATACTCATAATTATGGCAACAATAAATTCCCATAGACTTTCCAAGTCGCTACCACACATTGTAATTGCGAAAACTGATCCTCATAGCGGGTATGTTTTGTAGAAAAATGTAGAAATTATTGCGGTGTTCCATAAGATTAGACAAATCTTAAGACTAAGAATCTAATGAGGGCAGATGACTCACTTGTAGATCTCTGATGTCAAAAGGTTCCTCGTAGATGTACGCAGCGTCGGCCCCAGCAGCCAGGCCTGCTACGGTTGCCAGATAGCCACAGTAACCCCCCATGGTCTCGATGATGAACACACGTCTTTTTGTTCCACTCGCTGACTGCTTGATGCGGTCGCAAGTCTGAGACATGCACATATGCAATGTTAACATGTGGAAGATTATGACTGCATACTGTTCATTACATTACATGTGATGATGTTAAATAGGTAAGCAGACAAAATCATTAGGGAGGCAGTAAGTCGGAGTATAATTTTCGCAATAGAAAGTATGTCGGGTTGTTTTTAACATCTGTAGGAGTCTTAAATGTCTGGTTTGTATTTTTGATAAGGAATACACTGTTCACCACTATAGCAAATGTTGTTTGTGGTTATGCGCAATTGTTTTGCATACAAGGTTTTTAAATGCCAATAACTAAAGCATCCAACAAGCGTTAAGTAACATTTAAAAAGCCATTCTACATGCAGATATGCGGCTGCAGGCAAAGTAGACAGATGCTCATTTGTTTGTGCTCGCTCGAGACTGTGACCATATATTTTGATTCAAAAACATTGAGAATAATAATTAACTTAAGAAACTGCCAGACTGTCTGTTAGTGCATGATCAAACCACCTTCTGTCTGAGGCAATATTTACTGGCAAAACCACATCTTAATCTGGATGGACAGAATGACTAAAATAGTAATTGTTTGTCATATGCATAAGAAACACAATGCAAGGCAAGGAAAAGCTCTACTTTCAAGCCCAGTATTTGGAATCAGTTCACTAGTGACAGAAGTCCTGCATTTAAAATAAGAAAACAGATTAAACTATAAACACAATGATCACAGTTTAAATTCAACGAATGCTGTAATTGGTTTCATTGAAGAGCTTTTATGTCTAGGGAAAAAAAATGCAGTATTTGTATCCTTTACCATGACATTTTTATGATTGGATTTTGATGCCCATGCAAAATTGCAACGCACTAGTGTTAGGTATTCATAAACATAATAATAGACCTTATTGATAATCTTTCAAGGTCATGTACGGATAGCTTATCTATTCTCGTATTTTCCGGATATTAAAAACAACACTCTTTGCAAAACTGACCCAAAAAAAAATCTTATATGCAGTATAACAGGTGCACATGTGTGGGTTGGCGCATGTTAACTTTCTTCAGTAAACTACTTCATTATTTCAACTTGTTTTTGTATAATTTTTTTAATACTCAAAAAATAATTGCTATGCTCTACCAAAACTACAGATATTGAAAGAATCCAGATTTAAACCACTTCACTATGCTGAAGGATGTTCATTTAGCACCTGACAGTGTGTCAAAAATCACATACAGCACCCAGTGAGTCAAATTGATTGCATCCTCTTCGAATTAAAATTTGTATAATATATTGCTGGGGGTCAACCGCCTTACCTCTACGATGGCATTGAGGGCCGTGTCTGCACCAATACTTAGATCTGTGCCCGGTACATTGTTACTTATGGTGGCAGGCAGCATACACATCGGGATGCAAAACTCCTCATAGGTAGCACGTGCCTCATACAGCTGCAGTAGACACTCAAGCGCCTGAAGCAGCACCATTTAAAAGTGTGTTAGAGCCTATTCCTCTTGATTTTTTTTGAGAGGGTACCTGCCCTTCTAGCTCTTTCCGTGTGATTGCCTCATTTAGCACGGTATGAAGATAGACGTAAACAAACAAAGATGAAACATGGAATGAGGAATGTAGAAAGGAGCAATGAAGGCAAAAAAAAAAGTAATTTGGAAAGGAGTCAAACTAAACCAGGCGACGAGAAAAAACTGAGCATAACCAGCCCAATGCAGCTTTAAGCCAAGATCCAACCGAAAAACGACAGCCATAACTGTTGTATAATATATAAGACCAGATAAGGCAGATGAGGAAAACAGACTAGCACGCCCGGCAGATGTTCTCATCCCGCATTGTTGAGAGTGATGGAAAATGTTTATGATGGAACTGAGCAGATGTATTATAAAATTTGCATTAAGCTTATATTGGTAGCCACAAACAACATCATCGGCATGCTATTCTGATGTGAATGCAGGAGAACCCAAAGCCAGTTGTGGAAATAATCAGGCAGCAGCATTAAACCACTTTGCTACTTACCTGGAGGGATGGGAGTCTCGGCACAAAAAGAGAATGACATTGTATTTGTCTTGCTCTCTTTGTAGTGCTATAGTAGGCTGTGGTTGTCAGGTACTATTTTCTATCGCAAAACTTTCTGAGTGGGTCATTCTTCAAAAAAAAAAAAGTGCAGAGAGTGCATATGTGTGTATTTTGAGTGAATTTGTGTACTACTCAGCTACTCTGGTTGCCAGGCTCATGACTTACAGTAGTAATGGCATTCAGAGCTGTGTCAGCTCCAATGCTGAGGTCTGAGCCCGGTATATTGTTGGAGACTGTGGCCGGGACCATGATCATTGGAACACAGAACTCGTCATACTTCCCGCGCGCAGTTAACAACTCCAGCAGCGACAGGAAGGCCTGCAGGGCAGAGCCGATTGCTTTAGGGTTTGCACAAGGTGGCGCTTTTGCAAGGGTTGGGAGAGCGGGTGGTTTGAGTGGGTGCTACTTGCCACATGGAAGGGAAATAACAAATGTGGAAGGTGCCAAAATGAGGGGGCCAAGCCTACGTATCACAACGGAAAGCAGCAAAAAGACAGATACCGCTCTACATACACTTCAGTTTCTGCATTTGACATACAAACATATATATATTTACAAACAATAGAGTTTACTTGCAAACATGTCGTCAGAAACAATGATGACACTCATTATTGTATGAAATTAATTAAAGTTAACCAGGATTTAACAAGTTCTCTCCAATATAAATCCCATTTTAAATGTTTAAGAATCTACAATGACTGAATACAAAAAATATTGAAAATTGAAGTTGAATGGCAAAAATAATCAGAACTAAAATGGCTTTAGGAAAAAAACTGTATAAATTGTATCTTAGATATATTAATAATAATGGATAGCCACAATAATAGATAGAAATGGGTGTATAACTAACATAATAAGGTATAAAAAAATGTGCATGTAATTGTCATGAAACATCGGGGATGATAAGTTAATTAAAAATTAGCTGAGACATCTATGTTAAGAAAGGAAAAGATATGTATTCATTCAATTGGACATACCTCAAATCCACCAATTACCAACAGTGCATTTATGTTGTGAGTTCGCATCTGCTCAGCAATTTTTTCAGCATGCTTTGCAGGCAGCGTTCTATAAAGGAGAACAAGACATGTTTTTCAAAGTAGGAAGATGTAGGTTGCATTAATTAAGATTTAATGTGATCATTAACAACAACTAGAACTGCAACTAATGATAATTGACCTTATCGACTAAAGTGATTCAACAATTAATTATTTAAATGGTACTTTTTTTTTTGCAATTACCTTCACCATTTAATAATATGTTAACAATAACAAATAATAAGGTTTATGGATGGTTAAAGTAAAATTTAAGCCAAAATGAATGAGTATTTCCTTAAAAAATACTATTGAATAACAACTGTATGGTTCTAAAAATATAAAACTTGACCAAGTGTTTGATTAAATAAAGGTTATGATTATGAAAAAATAAACAGTCTCAGTGAAATTAAGCAAAATTGCGTTGATCACAATTTTTAAAAGTTAAAATTGTTCTATGTATGCTAAGTGCTGACATAAATGCTAAATATACTTTAAAGACATGTTTGACAGTTTTGCCTCTAAATCAAGAATGTGGCGCCAATAATAATAATAAAAACTACATTAAAAAGAAAAAGTGGATTATGTAGACACTGTGATGGATAAATCATCAACTTTTTATTGGGTACGCCCATTAAAAAGTTGCCGACAATAATCGATAATCAAATTATCTGGCAACTCATGTATCTATCGATGAGTTGTTGCAGTCTTAGTAACAACCCAACTTTAAACCAACATGGATGCATCTCCAGAAATTCGATCTTACCTTTTAGTTCCCAAAAGAGATCCTCCCTGCCCTGTCCATCCTCCAACATCCGACCATTTAATCTCCTTAATCTGATAGAAAGAGAGAATGAACACGTGCTTTAACAAGTTACTTTTAGTGACTTTTGTCCTCCTGATTGCTGTAGTCTAAGGAATATAAAACATTTCCTTCTTGAGGTCACAGTGTTAAATGAAACAAGGGTTTTTGGCACACTTTCTTTTTCCACTGGGGGGGAAGAAGTGAACCTGTAGAGCATTGAAGTAGAGAAATCTATTACTCCCTCCTGGTCTCATTTTCTTCAGGTCAATTGGAGCAGCCAGTTTCCAGACAGCACAGGGTGTACAAGGGATGTTTAACTAACCAGTGGTATTGGAGTCAGTTTGGTGAAGATAAATGGCCACATTGTTCATTATGTGCTGGCCTTTGAATCAGCCAGAGGTGGCTGTCGAGGGAATTAAGCTTGCTGATTGTGAAAAGGTCAGGACAGGATAAAAGAAGAGAGATGTGGAACCAGTTTTACCAATCAGGGAACAGAACAAAAAAAAATGTGATTTACCAGATTACGGCCAAGTCACACAGTAGTTAATGAATGACTACATAAATTGTCTTTTACATTTCAGCCATTGTATACTTGGTTTTAAAAGGCTCTTTTAGAATAATACAGATTTTGGAATTGTGATGCTAAGAAATTGTGAATTCTGAAACCATGAGGACCTCTAAAGGATAGATGTAAAATTACATTAATTTTATTTTTTAGAGGAAATGCAAATGATTTAAAGGTAATCTAGATAGATTAATGATGTACATTTGGACATTTTCCTTTGTGAATGGTTATATGAGCCTTTTGCATGCAGAGCTGAGAATAGTTTTTTGGCTTATTGATCATTTTAAATATTTTTTGAGTAATGTAATATGAATTTTTGCATGCATCTTAAATGTCAAATAAGTATTTTTTAGGTTAAAATTGGCCAAAGTTTTCTGCCATTTAAATTTCAATACAAACAGCTTTCAAATGGATTGTAAGGCAATCAATTTATTTCAAAAAGTACCCACCTGACCATTGTAGAACCCCTCAAATCCATCGCTGACAGCAAACATTTTGTGCCCCTCGGAAATGCCCACCCTGACAGCTGAACGAACCGCTGCATTCATTCCTGCTGCAGGTGCGCCCACATTTAGCACTGCCACATTGAAATTACTCTGATGGAATAAAACCACAATAAAAACCTCATTAGTATAATCCAAAACTATTTTTTCTGTAATTTTTTAACACTTTTAACAATCTGGAGCTATACAATTTTGGTTTTCTGTAACCGTTAACAGGCAGGCACTAGAGAGAGAATCAATATATGCATCATGTTCTGCTCCGAGGTACATGCTCCAACTGCCTTAATCATTACCACAGATGCCAGGGCACCCCTGATGGGAATACCACAGCACGAGCCAAGCCATGCTGCCTCCACACTTCAGTGATTTTCTGTCTAAAGTTGCCTTTATAGCGAGGCATAGCAGCAGGCTGCAAGCGCCCAATGGGGAACTCTGCATAGTCACCTCTTAGCATTGAGTAAAGGTGTCAGAAAACAAAGGTGTCGGTATACACAGGATTTTTTTTTAACACATTGGAACACCCGACCTATCTAATAATGCGATTAAGTGTTGACTGAAAAATGTGTGCTGTTTGGGTTGAGGTATAGCAATGTTCTCTTTGCAACAATTGCTGATAAGTAAGTTTTGTTACTTACAGTTGGCAGTTCAGACTCTGGTTTACGATGAGCCAGCAGTTTGTATGTCTTCAGGTTATTCTCGAAACTTCTACAGAAGGGAAAAAAGCAGTTTAAATTCACCCACTTTTCCTTAGCATGTTCAGAATGAACAACTGAAGTTGACATACAGAAGAATTTAACAATGTATTGGTAAAGGCACTTAGCAATAATATTATCCCCATCAAATACATTAAAGTCATACATAAGAACCACCATAATATCAAATACCCAAAGTGTAATTATTTTAATGTATTTTGTTTAATAATTCATTATTGATAAGTCCAATGGGCTTTCTTATTATACATCTATGTATATATAATATTTATTTGCAGAACAATAATGTCACACAACTTTATTCATCATTGCAGTGGATATCAATATGATTTTATTGATAATAATGATCGAAATGTAATATCATAACGGTTGTCATACCTCCCCCGGAACTTTACTGCATCTTCAAATTTCTTTTCATCCATTGCCTTCTGCACTTCTTGAGTCTACAGGGAAAACAAAATGATTTATTCATTAATTCTAATCATGGCAAAAAAAACTATACTCTTCCAACAATCAAAGCAATAGAAACATAATAAATGCATTCATAAAAGCTTTTTATTTATTAATATACTTTCACTATTAAGTTTTTATCATACCAGAAATCCACAAATCTTTAGTTTGATCATTTGCACTTAGTGAAAACTACAAATCAATGATTTATTATTTATGTTGAGTGATTGTGCAGGCATATTGTATTCTTAATGCTTGCTTTTATTGTAATTGGTGGACAGCATTAACAATCCAATACAGTACGTACCATTTTGACACATTCCATCAGGGGCAATCGCACTGACTGGTTACCACACAGAGACACCACACAAGCTGGCGTATTGGCTGTCGTCTCCAGCAGGGCAAGAACAGCCTCCACACCCATTCGACTTGCCTGTACACACCCAGCAATAATCTTACACAATCAACACACCATTATTCACCCATTTTGAACACTAGTTATTATTACTGGCAGTAGTGTAACAGTATTAAAACATGCATTAAAAAGTCACTGCAAAAGTTCACAGTGAACTCTATTAAAATTGCAAGTAGGAATGAGAATTGTGTAACATTTTGATAAAAATTATTATCAATAGTTTTAAGGGTTGTTCTTTTTCCCCCTCATGTTATAGTCTTTCACATTCTAACATTGTTAATATGTTCTTTGTTTTAACATGAAACCTGAAGCCACATCGCCTCAGGCATGCTTGGATTTAATAGATAATGTCCTGTTAAGAGAGTGCTACTGTTATGCTCCAATAAGCAGATGGAAAAAAAAAATAAGGGGATGAAGTTAATATTGGAAGATGTAACCGGCCAAATTTGTGATTAAGAAAATACATCACTGTGTAAAATTGTGAGGCTACTGATGCAGTGAACATACCAAAATACGATCAAAAGCAGAGGGGGTCCCTCCTCGTTGCACGTGACCCAGGATTGTCACTCTTGTGTCAAAACCCAAACATTTGACAACAAGCTGCAGGAAAGGAATTCCAAAATTAGGAATTATCAACATACTAGTAATTTCATAGTATTCTACATTACAGATTTAATATGCTATCTAAAAATATCTCTAACTATTGAATAAGTACAGTACATACTTCATTGTGCAACAATATGAACACAAGCACCAAAACATTGAATAATTAAAAAGAATCAAGAAAAAAGAAAGAAGGGGAAACTGCAAAGCACAAGCAAGCCATTCTAATTTTTCAGTCATGTTAGTCATATATGTGCAGGCTGTGAGGGGGGGCAAGAACCTCAACTCCACATCAAACTGTAGACACATTTGGGTGATGTACACAAATAAAATAGTGCAGGGGATCAGGGGGGAATTCTACAGAACCCAAAATAATAAGATGACAATAACGAGGATAGTTGCATACAGAATTCTACATGTTTTAGTGCTACCCTAATGCAGTTGTTGAAGTAACATTAGCAGATGTTGTAGTAGTGGAAGTATCAGTAGTGAAAGGGGACCTCACCCTATTTAAGTGTCGGACAAAGCATTCCAGAAACACAACGACAAAGTCAAAGCCACACGAGGGCAGCAACAAAGCCGTAGAGGTCACACAGGAGGCAGTCAGAGGTCAAATTGTGGTACATGCCACACTGTACTTACATCCTCAATATAGTCAGTGGTAATAGACTTGTTGTTTTGGTCAATCGCCCCTTCGGCTACTATTATGATATTCAGCCTTTTCATCCCTGCTCGGTTCTACAGGTGTGGTGGAGAGACAGCATGACAGAAAAATTGTGATTGTGGCTCTGACATGGCCTTTCAGAAGCACAGGGACCAGATGGTGAGTCAATACTTTTTCACCTTGACAGGCTATATAAGTTTTTGCTAATAATAATTATCAATACCCTGCCTACCTTATTGCTTTGTAATCATATTATCACTGGTTTACTCTAAGCAGCATACTGCACAGTATACTTCTTGGCAGTTTTTTTATTTCTAATATGCATATATATGTATATAAATATATACATATTAAGGCCTATTGGACACAAGTTGATGTTTTTTCTTGTGTCTGAGCTGATTCACCAGTCAAGGCTCCATGCTTCCGGCTTCCCCTTTCTTTGCAGTAATGTACTCACATCCTTGACAATACTAGATGTTATAGGCTTTCCATGTCTATCAATGGCTCCCTCTGCCACTATGATTATATTCAGCCTTGTGCCCCTGGAACGGGTCTGAATCATAACAACAATATTATTTATCCAAAAGCACAAAATGCATGAAATGACTAAGTAGTGAACATTTTAGCAATTGTGATTGGTTGTGCAACATACCAAACAATACTTTGGACACAAGCTATTTTTATCCAATATTCTATTAACTAAAGTGTTATGTTTCCTACAAACAAGGTCATATTTATTTTAAATTTGGTTAACTTGACCAATATGTGAAATAAATAAATGTGTCAGCACAACTTTACTCTTTACCAAGTAAGCAATACAAGCTCTATATTATAGTGAAAAATATATATGCACATGTATATCATATATGTATATAACATGTAACTCATTATTATAGTGCAGAATATATATGCACATATATAGTAAATATGTATATAACATGATAAAAAGTGTCTAAGAATTAAAGGTCACTAGAATGTGGACATTGTCTTAAAATAAACAAATTTACTCGAGGCTATGCTAAAACCTCTTATTGTGGCCCAAATGTAAAAAAAATGTCCTCCTTTTATCTGGAGTAATTAAGAGAGTGTGTATATGTTGCTTGTGAAATAATATAGATTTTGACATTCTGAAGCAATACTATTTCTTACTTCTGTGTTCTGTTATTTTACATGTGGAAGGACCAAAATTTGACTGTTACCGCAGACAGTTTTTGACACATCTTCTCTTCCCAGCCATCCTCTGGAGGCATCTCAGGGATTAAAACCCAATCTGCCCCACAAGCCAGGGCGCTGACCAAGGCCAGGTAGCTAAAATATTAACACACAATTACATTATTGTATTTTCTATATGAAATAAGACACAAAATGTGCTACATATGTGAAAAAAAAATCTTACCCGCAGTGTCTGCCCATGACTTCTAAAACAAATGTTCTCTGGTGACTGAAAAATAGCAAAATATGACTCATTTGTAAAAAAAAATAGTACTATGTTCCCACATTACCTGAAACTCACCTCTGTGCTGTTGTCATGATTGCATCCACAACTTCAATGATTCGATGTAAAGCCGAATCTGTGCCGATTGTCATGTCAGTTCCACAAAAGTCATTATCGATGGAACCCACCATCCCGACAATGTGAAGAGCGGAATAAGTCTGAACAGACTGTTGTTCAATAGAACCTGAAAAGGATGATTACACTTTGGTTGAAGGATAAGCCCCTTGTCCTTTACTGTATAGTTCAAAAATAGTTTGTTGTCATGATAAACTACATAGCTCAGAGCTATGGAAACTGCTGAGTTCATGGTGAATACTAAATATCATTTCTTCTGCTTCTTACACAGGGACCATAACTTTAGAAAAGAAGTGTCCTCAATATGTAAGTAAACTGAGTTACAAACTTGGTCACAGAACAAACTAAACTTGTAAAACAAGGTCATATCATGAATATTTTTCTCAGCTTTTTGACGACGTCTGATAAAGTACCTTGTGCTACCAGTTGAGCCAGCAGTCCACTCCATTCCTCTCTGAAGAGATTGGCTCCCGTCAAGCTGCCATCACCACCAATCACACAAAGGTTTGTGATTCCAAGTTTCACCAAGTTGAGAGCAGCCTTTAGACGACCTTCAGGGGTGCGAAAGTCTTGGCAACGGGCACTGCCAATGACTGTCCCACCCTTTTTTAAACATTTAAAAAACACAATAAGTTGCTGCTTAGTCATTGAGCTGACAAAAATACATATTTGCTTCTTACCACTTGTAACATACTGGACACACTTTCCCATGTGGCTTCAGTTATATTCTCCCCGCCATCCACCATACCTTGATACCCCTGATTAAAAAGAAATTGCAAAACTCACATTCAAATACAGCTATCTGAACAGCCATTAAAAACAACAACAACAACAAAAACATAAGGCTTTAACGTGAGGATTGACCACTTGAGTGGGAGAAAACTTTTTTTAATGGGGCATTGAGTCAGTTATATAACAAATGCTGAGCAAGTAGGACCATCACACACACACAGATGGCTTGGAACAAAGGCTGTGCGTGCTGAGTGTGGCCTCTTGCATGGCAGGGAATCAACCAGCCTACAACTTATGTAGCCGTTATGCACACAAGAGTAGATATAAAGCTGTTTTAACATCCAGAGTCAATATATAGTCAGGAAAGACTCACCTCACGGATGAAATAAACCTTTGCTCCGACATACAATCCCATTCGGACCACAGCACGCACAGCAGCATTCATTCCTGGAAAGAAAACAACAAAAACTAAAAATGACAACCACTAAATTACTAAATGACAAATCTAGTGTAATTTGAAACATAATTCTTTTGCTACAAATTGCTGGTGTGCATCTATATACAGTAATTGCTTGAATATTGTGGTTAATGTAGACCAGATATGGCCATCATAATCAAAAATTGCAAAGTTGGGTCACTCATATGATAACTTTTTTTGTTTTCCTTCAGTGCTGAGTCATAGTGAGTGGCTTCCACTTATGAGTTTCAGTGTGTATTTTCACATTTTTATGAATTTTAAAAGACATTAAGTGGAAAAATGTATGATAAGTGAAGACGCAATAATCGAGGGATTACTGTACATGTCTATCTGTATCTTGTCATGTCACCATATTTGGTAAAAATATTTACAAGCTCCTCCTGCACTCTGAGCTACCGTTGTTTTATATCCAAATGACCTCCGTTACCACTAAGATGTCAGTATCTCACTTCAATGACAATAGTGAGATAGTTAAACCCTGAGAAAGGGAAATAAACTATTTAAACCACCAGCAGTCACACAGGAAGTGTGGGCGACTGCCTGAAATAAACATTCAGGCTGTAGGTTTTCCCAGGAGGAATTGGCTTGTGTGGTAGTTACTAAGCAACACTGAGGCCATGAGGGTAGTGGAGGACAGAAGGGAATAACTCAGATTCAAATAGTAGTTTAGGGTTTCTGATTATGCATGAGTGGCACGTTCTGGTCTAGAGCGAGTGAAAGGACCTGGCCACTGTGACATAATGACTTCTGACACTGGCATTCAGCTCTGGTCAGCAATGCATATCTTTTTTTTTGGCCAACTGGGTGGTAGAACTGAGAGTAACTCATCAACAGCACTGTGCAATTGTTGCATTGTATTGTTGTAATTGTATATGGAAAGTAATTTAGATAGCATAAAAGTGAAGTGTTTCGCATTTTTTTCTTCTTCTTTAGACTAGCATTGGATGGCCCAGTGGATGAGTGGTTAACGCATCGGCCTCACAGTTCAGAGATCAACGGTTCGAGCCCAGGGGGGTGTTTTCTCAAGGCTTGCTTGGGTTTTCTCCAGGTATTCCAGTTTCCTCCCTCATACTGAAAATGTACAATAGGTATGAGCAATATTGTTTTTCCTCCATCTGATGCCCATTGTTGGCCGGGATCAGCTGCAGCACCCCCTGCGACCCTTGTGAATGAAATGCATTAGCATTTAGAGGGAAAATAAATTGTTAAACTTTAATAGTTGAAAAGTCATTGTTTTTTTTAAGTATTCTTGTTCAGCCAATGGTCAGATATCAATACAACATTGCAAAGTGCTGATAGTTTGATCACTTTTGTGCAGAGGTGTGCAAATAGTTCACTATTAAACAAGCAAAAAATGCATGGGAATCTGGGGAGAATAAAATATTTACAGTTTAATGGTTTTTGCATTTTATTTGGAGGTTTATTCTGCTTTAAATTATTCAGATTATGTACGTTTATGTACAAGTCACTGTAAATATGAGACGAACTGATGTCCACGTGATGAGGGTTTCCTCTCTGACGTCACAGCCTTGCAGAAGAAGCTGAGTTGTATGCGGCACATCACGTACACAGGATGAGGTCAATTCACAACAGGCCCAATCTAAGACTGATAACATCCTCAGTCATAACCAACAAAACCACAACATTAGCCGTGTCACGCGAGGAATGAACAAAATAGCCATAACACGATCTGACTAACGGGGGGCCGCCCACCTTAACCCACAAAACTGCCGATGTATGAAATCCAATGTCATTGATTGTAAAAAGATTGTCACCTATGCATCAGATCGGGACTATAAATCCATAAGACTGTGCGACCTTGAAATCCCTAAGCGCAAATATGACAACAATAGCAGGATATATCACCTTAGCATGCTGGGTATTAGTAGCTATGTCATTCCGATCGCTGACACATTCCACATAAATCCATCAATGGATCCGTGCATGTTTGAAGACTGTTTTAGAAGGTTTTAACAGGATTGCAATGTAACATTTGGTACTGGTACAGTATAAGTACACTTGTATAGGCTACTGTACCTTGAGCATCACCTCCGCTAGTCAGAACCGCGATGGCTTTGCCCGCTCCAGAAAGGTTCTCAAAGAATATCTTCTTGGTGTCTGTCTGCGCCATCTTCGCAGATTATACGTATATTCCAAATACAACTGGTGGATTAATATGAAATGTTACGGTTAGATGACACCGTGAAGGGCAGTAGTAGACCGCCCCTTCTGATTATACTGTGTTGCCCGCTAAACTCTCCTCCCTGTTCCGCATCTCTTTTCTCATTTGCATAGCCCGACTGTCCATTCAAGTGATCGGCCTTTGTTTCGGCCAATCAGATGTCGAGGCGAGCCTCCTCTTTGGCGAATGGACCAATAGAAAGCAAGATGTACGGAGCGGAATATGATGACTTTGTTGACCATCTTGAGGAGATGACTACTATTGGGCATCATAGTCATTTCTTACAAGAATCTATAAGGTATATCATACCTGTCAACCTCGCCCGTTAAATGCCCTTATAAATGATTATGATTCCCCGTACAAACCCCCAAAAAAACGGACAAACACCGTACGATGTATGTTTACTCGCGATAACTTGTTTCTTACTATGTGGCTCACCATCTTTTCCACTTTGAATGTGACGGGACAATATGGGCGTGGACACGCCCATTGTCGACGTAGCGGGGTTACTAATTGAGGTCATGCGCAGTAACGCTTCCTTTTTGGAACGCTTTTTCTACGGCCATGGTGGACTGCACGCCAAGGAGGTAAGAAATCGAGCAATAAATGCGTTTTTATCACGCGATCGGGAGATTTTTCAGCAATTAATTGAGCCCAAAACGCCAACAAATCTCTTAGTTTAATGCCAGGTTTAACACACCGTCGACAATTTAAGTATGGGCTTCTTTTCTCGACCGGCTTTGTGCAAGATGTTACTAATCAGCATTAATGTTAACGTCACGATCTGACTTAAAAAGCATGTTCTCCGTTTTCTCTCCATTATTGCGTCGTGTAGCAAGACTTTAAATGTAATCAAACAATGCAAGACATCAACTGACAGTTTCCTGGGTAAGTGTTCACTCTAGAATGACATCCAGGGGCACGACTTAGTTCCTGTTGTTTTGTATGTAATCGTTTTCATTCTTAGTGCTAAACACCCGTTCCCGATTTGTAATTGTTCTGTTTTTCAAAAAAAAAAATCACGTATATATGTAAAATTTAAGCCAACTTTCTCTGAGTTCACTGGTGTCAAAGTTGCGGCCCGGGGGCCAAATCTGGCCCACTGTGATTTTGTGCGGCCTGAGAAAATCTCTAACCCTAAATCATGAGTGCTGACTTTCTGTTAGGATCAAATTTAAATGAATATTATACAGGTATATTATATTACCTCATCTTCCCCTTTAAATCAATAATTGTATTTTTAATCCATTTTTTTACTTTATGTTTTTAAGTTTTTAAAAAAGCATATTGTAAAATCTAAATTTATTTTAAAAATTGTTTCCCATGCTAATACTGAACATTTTCCCCAAAATATTTTGTTTCCTTTTGAAATGAAAAACAAATTATTACAAGATATTTCCCTCATGAAGAAAAAAAAGCTCAAACCTTTGTTTTAGATCTATAAATAAACTGAATATTTAGGGCTTTTGATGCAGGTTTTTTAATCCAATTTAAATAGAAAAAAATATCTAAATATTTCCTATAATAGTACAGCTCACGTGAAATCAAGTTGACTTTATTGCGGCTCACGAACCAACCCGAGTTTGACACCCTTGTTCTAGCTGTTAACCTCAGACTGCATATTTAATACCCTTGTCTGGGAAATAGCACTCGCTAACTTATTTTCATTCTTTATCTTGATCATTTATCAAAATTCTTGTCAGATTTATCTATGCTGTAATTGGTTGGCAACCCCCAAATACCTTGGTTAAATCAAGTTTTCACTGTTTAGCATCAGGATAAAACTAATTCCCATTAAAAAAAAATAACTAAGATTAACTGTTGAATCTCCAGGCTGTAAATATTCTAACTTGTGCTTTTTTTCCTCTGTTTAGCACCAAGATGCAGCTTTCTATGTGCCTAGATCACTCATGAGGTTACAGAAGGGGAGACTGGGACTGATCAAGGTAAAATTTACCCCCACAAAATAAAGTTGAATCTCCAGTCTCTATATATTCTAACTTTTGCTATTTTTTTCTTACAGGCCTGAGGTATCTTGGTTGCAGGTTGCCCACTTGAAGATGTCTCTCTTGCATCGTATGGTGTCTGTATTTCTGAATATCCAAATATAATAAAAACCTTAATCGTGATTACATTTCACTGGCCATTCATTTCCACAGCTTTTTGGCTAGATCTTTTAAGGTAAGAAGGTTGTCATGTAATGTTGGAGTAAGAATTCAGTGTTTTTTTCTTATTTTATAAGTGTTAATACCCCCGTTTTTACCCCCCTTCTTTTAAAGATTTATTTTCTAAGTATTTATCCCTCCTTTATTTAAAGATTTATTTTCAAAGTGTTTATCCCCATTTATATCAAATTTTATATTCCAAATATTTACCCCACCTGCTATTTAAAAAAAAAAAAAAAATTCTAAGTATTTATCCCCTGCTTTTTTTCATTTTTTTGCCCATGTTTATCCCCTGCTTTTTCCCAGATTTTTTTTGCCTAAATGTTTATCCCCCTACTTTTTCCCAGATTTTTTGCCTAAGTGTCTATGCCCCCTGCTTTTTTTTTCATTTTTTTTGCCTAAGTTTATCCCCCCTGCTTTTTTTTTCCCTAAGTGTTTTTCCAGATTTTTTTGCCTAAGTGTTTATACCCCCTGCTTTTTTTTGCCTAAGTGTTTATGCCCCCTGCTTTTTTTTTTCATTTTTTTTTTGCCTAAGTGTTTATCCCCCCTGCTTTTTCCAGATTTTTTAGCCTAAGTGTTTATCCCCCCCTGCTTTTTCCAGATTTTTTAGCCTAAGTGTTTATCCCCCCCTGCTTTTTTTTCATTTTTTTTGCCTAAGTGTTTATTCCCATTTTTTTCATTTTTTTGCCTAATTGTTTGTTTTTCTGTTTTTTGTTAACTACAAATGTTTTCTTAAGTATGCTTACATTCAAATGTTTACTTGTAAATAAAAAGTTTTAACTCTGATTGTGACTTGTATTTTTTTTGTTAGATAAAGACAAGACATGCATACATTTAAAAGCTTTTATTTTGAAAAACTTGAGTAGAATGAAGTAATTCTCCTCATCACCAGCAGGAAATCTGGAAAATAAAAGCCTCAGCTTTTATTTTGAAAAAGTTTGTAGATAGGTTCCCGCTGGTGTTACAGCATCGTAAAAAATCGAATCTTCTCCACCCCCTGGTGGAATTCAGGAAAACTGAAAAAAAGGGGGGGGTTAGTACAGTTAGTTAAAAAAGCAATGAGAAGGGCTCACCTTTATTTTGAAAAGATGAAGTAGTTCCTCTTGTCACCAGCAGGAAATCTGGAAAATAAAAGCCTCAGCTTTTATTTTGAAAAAGTTTGTAGATAGGTTCCCGCTGGTGTTACAGCATCGTAAAAAATTGAATCTTCTCCACCCCCTGGTGGATTCTGGGAAAACAGAAAAAAAGGGGTTAGTACACAGAGTTAATTAAAAAACCATTGAGAAGGGCTCACCTTTTATTTTGAAAAACTTCATAGATTGGGGCTCCTGAGCCTATCTGTTCAGAGGCAGAGACCAGGTTCCCCTGTAAGATTCTGGAAAAAACAAAAGTTGTCAATACAGAGTTCAAAAGAAAACATTGAGAAGGGCTCACCTTTTATTTTGAAAAACTTCATAAATTGGGGCTCCTGAGCCTATCTGTTCAGAGGCAGAAACCAGGTCCCCCTGGTGGATTCTGGGGAAAAAAGGTTAATAGAAAAAAACATTGAGAAAAGCTCACCTTTTATTTTGAAAAACCTGGGGGTGCCTGTACACAGGCAGAATTCTGAAAAATATACATTCACAAGGTGTTACCTTTTATTTTGAAAAAACTCACAGATATGCTCAGGCAGAACAAATCTATGAGTTTTTCAAAATAAAAGGTAAAATCTCAGGAATGTTTTTTGGTTGCTCAGGCATGAAACCTGGTCCCCCTTGGGTGGAATTCTGAAAAAAAAACATTCACAAGGTCTTACCTTTTATTTTGAAAAAAAACTCACAGATATGCTCAGGCAGACAAATCTATGAGTTTTTCAAAATAAAAGGTAAGACCTCATGCATGAAACCTGGTCCGCCTTGAGTGGAATTCTGAAAAAAAACATTCACAAGGTCTTACCTTTTATTTTGAAAAAAACTCAGATATGCTCAGGCAGGAAAAATCTATGAGTTTTTCAAAATAAAAGGTAAGACCTCAGGAATGTTTTTTGGTTGCTCAGGCATGAAACCTGGTCCCCCTTGGGTGGAATTCTGAAAAAAAAACATTCACAAGGTCTTACCTTTTATTTTGAAAAAACTCAGATATGCTCAGGCAGAACAAATCTGAGTTTTTCCAAAATAAAAGGTAAGACCTTGGAAGTGTTTTTTTTATTTAACTTTATGTATTGACCCCCTTTTTTGTTTTTCCAAATTCCAGCCAAGGGGAGCAGGTTTCCTGCCTACGTCAACATAGGCTCAGGCAGAACCAATCTCAACATAGGCAGGAAATCTGGTCCACCTTAGGTGAATTTTATGGAAAACAAAAAAAAAAAGGGTCAGTACTCAGATTGGGGTGCCCGAGTCTCTGTACAAAGGCAGGAAACCAGCTCCCTCTTGGGTGGATTCTGAAAAACAAAAAAAAGGGGGTCAATACACAAAGTTAATGGAAAAAAACCCTCAAGATTGGTCCTGCCCTGCACCTGAGCCAATCAGTACATAGGCAGGAAATCAAAAAAAAAAGGAATAGATTAAAGTATTGTGTTATTATGTTTAAATGAGTCAAAAATGACATGCACTATTGTTAAATAAATCTGTTTTGTCAAAGCCACATTTAAAACTAATATGAATAAAAGTCCAAAGCCCTGAGGTCTTTAAAAAAGTTAAGGGACTGAAAGTTTATAATTTATTTATGTTCAGTTCCACTACATGGCAGATTTTTCTTTTGTAAGTTCAAAAAGATGTGAAAAGCCACAAAGAAACTCACAAGCTGAAGTTACTCCTTCACTTGCCACTACTGGATTTTTTTAAAAATTTACTTCAACAGGGATGAGCCTACTTTAAAGTTTGTCATGTGTGGTCTACACCAACCGCGATAATCGAGGGATTACTGTTTATTCCTTACACATCCACTAATGACATTTGTGTGGGTGACTAATCCACAGTTTTGAGTTATTTAAAAGAATGCATCATGATGAAAATCGAGCCAATTGCGCAAAGCCCTGAACGCTGGCGTTTAAAGATTACACGGATAGAGAAGATCGGAACAAAGGAATGATTTCGTTTTAAATAGAGAGCGATCGGTAACGCAATGGAGCCAATTTGTTTGCAAACATTTTGCGGTCTGCACACACATGGGGCTACATCACGTCAACGAATCACTCTAAAGATGAGAACTGGGGCTTCGAAATCCCCAAACGACAACAAACCAAATGTGCAGCATCGTCCCGTGAGAAGTTTGGCAGGATTTCGTCGGCAAATGGTCACTTTTGAGCTGCTCTGCAGTGCACGCACGCACATACATCCGTCCTGCTTCCTGGTCTATCAGCCATTGCGGCATTTGACGTCGGCTATTTGAACTCTGGCCTCAGCCACGCCTATTAAAAAAAGGACACACACAAATATATATTTTTTTCATAATAACGTGCATTAGTCAGTATATGTTTGTGTGGAGGGGCTGTAAATGCTTTTTGGTTGGACTTTAATACTTAAAAGAAAAATACATTGTTTTCCATAATAACTTGCATTAGTCGATAGGTGGGGGCGAGGGCGGGGCTGTAAATACGCGTTGATAGGGCTTTCATACTTCAAAAAATACATTGTATTCATCCTAAAGTCTGTGGGCGAAGCTGTAAATACTTTTTGTTTGGGCTTTAATCATTTAAAATACAGTAGTATTGCACATTATGAACATTGTGATGACATGCACTTTGGTGTTTGTTTTTTTTTACTTCTGGACATTTAAATGATACCATATGTTTAAAAAAATGGTCATTTTGTGCTCTTGTCTAGTATAACACCCAAAATAGACTTGTATGAACACTTAAAGTGACTTATGATATCACTTAACAACACATTTCAATTTGATGCACATTAATTCCAAGTAAAATAAGTATTATATAAGCATTTAATATATATTTTAAGCGTGTTTAAATCCATAAATCAATCATCATCTTGAGGCATATCTGACAAAGAATGTGCCCTGTTTTTAGGATTGTTCTGCTGTGCATTTAGCTATTTTGTATTGTCTATTTCTTAAAGGGTCGATTGTTAAATGCACTCAAAAATCAAATGAGTTGCAACTTCCATCATTTGTCCACAGGAGGGCAGCCGACACATGAAATGAATAAAGAAGCAGAGTAAGTATTACTTACGTAAGGGATTTTGTTATTCATCCAAATTGATAAAACATAACTCAATGAATTAACCCCATAATAACATCATACAATTAAAATATTCTTTAAGAATATATCCATATTTTACTCAACAAAAATCATTTTTAACTGTACACAATATCCAATATCGTCATCGAATATAATGCAGACATTCGAGCATGTCCTGTTGTTTATTAGGTTTCATTCTGAATGAACTGTGCTTGCTATATTATATCATTCTTTAAGGTGATATCCTATTAACATCATGGACAATTGCAACAGTAATACATTTCATAAACGTCAAAGCTATGTTATATTAATAAATGCTGCCACTTTTTTTATTTTTTCAAGAAACACAGTTTACTATCTCAGCTTGCTTATATTGACATTCATGATACATGTCCCAGTTGCCAAAGTATAACCTCACTTATTTTCAAATGACATTTCCTTCTTGTAATTGAACACCACAAACCTGGTCTGTGAAGCATTGTGTTGTGGTGACTTGTGTCCCAAGGGAAATCATGTCACTGTTTCACTGGGAATGTGCTATAGGATCACATTGATTGTTTGCTTATTGGCTTAGAGTTGTCATTCAGATTAGTCCTTTATGCTGGGATACAGTTTACACAGCTGTTATATGATCCAGAGGGATGGAAATTAAAACCAACTCCGCATAATCTTTGGGGAAGATTATCATATTTATCAAATCAGTTTGGGTTAGTTTAAAATCATTTCTAGTTAGCAATAGTATTCACCATTTTAGATGCATTAAAACCCTTTTATAAGTATGTAAAATTATGTAATCTATAATTATTTGTTTAAAACAAGGGTGTCAGACTTGGGTCATATGGGTCGGACCATTTTAGATATAATATTTATATTTTTATTATTATTAATGGATTGAAATAACTGGATCAAAATCCCCAGATATTCAGTTTTTCACAGATCTAAAGCAATGTTTATTTTAGCTTTTTTTATAAATATTTTTAGATTTTACAAAATGAGTTTTGAACTAAAAACACAGAAAAATGTTTTTAAAAAATTACAATTATTGATTTAAAAGGGGGGAAATCAGGAAATTTAATATGCATCTGTACTCTTCATTTTAATTTAATCCTAAAACAGAAATTTGGCTCTCATAATTTACTTTCACGGGCCACACAAAATGATGCAGCGGGCCAGATTTGGCCCCCGGGCCGCCACTTTGACACATGTGGTTTAAACAAAGCAGTGGATTGAATGATTTCTTCCCATTAATAATTAATATACAACTCTTATTTTACAGTGTTGAGCCGGTTTCAAATTCCCATTAATTGACTCATTAAAATAGATATTTCAGATCATATTCTGTTATGTTTTATTTTCTTTTTTCAAAAACGAATAGAAGTATTATTGCATGTGCAAAAAAAATAAATTCCGGCAATGGTCTTAAGGTTTCCAAAAGATTTCTTCTTTCTGTGATTGCCACGTGAGAACAAACAAACTCCACGAGGCCTCGGGTTGCTGATTAATGAAACAGAGTAGGACAAAGAAAGATGTGAGAGGTGGCGTAGGCTACCCACAATTCCTCACTGCTTCTTCTGATTAGCCTAATCATGCCATTGTCCATCAGCACTTTGAGTCTGCAATCCTGAACAAAACAGACCAAAGGAAATCATACAGAAAAACTAAACCCCTTTTGCACCATTACCTCCATTTTTTTCTTCTACCATAGTTCACGTTTCATCCATCTCGCCAACTTTAATGGCAGCCTCGTAATTATTTCGATGATTATGTGTTGCAAGCCATTTAGCATGCTCAATGACACATGTTTAATTTATTTGCAGAAGGAGCTTCTGGTGGATGACCAGGAGTGGTTTAGCAAGCGGAACATGGCTGTGCCAAAATTGTATGATAAATTGCTTCTGTTGGTAGAGCATGCCATGCAACATCAAGGAACTAATGTGAAACAAATAAGGTATGCTTTGTGTAGCATTGCAAAGTAAGGTTTGCTTGGGCTAATGGACTGTGTCTTGGTTGACCGCTCAACCTGCATAACAAAATGCACCATTGGGCAAGCTATTAGAATATGATAATAAGTGTAAAAGCCTGATTCTTAATATAGGCTGCAGTGATAATCCTTTCTTTGGACAACAACTGTTATCATTTCCAAGTACTATTGAATATTTTAGATGTTATTTAGTATTGATTATTGTTGTCCAGTGAAAAATATGTCTAAAAAAATCTTAAATTATACTATTGATAAGTTCCAGTGTGGTTTTACATTTTTTTCCGAATTATTGATAATTATAAAGTGTTTAAAACAGTCTGTACAATTTAACAATACACTCTTTAATACCTTAAAAATTGTCTTATGCGACAAGAGAACATATTGTACATGTGTTTGCAAGAAATATATATTATACATATATTAATCTATTGCAAATCATATAAACAATATGAATTACATGTGCAAGGGATGTTTTATTAATTATGGATTATAGCTTGGTTGTTTAAAAATGCATTTTCAGTTCCCCACTAGAGGGTAATATAACTTCACAAAAGGTTAACAATCTCTGAGGAATATTAATTTATTTCACAATGCACTGTAAGGTCATGCCTTTATTTTTTCCAATCTATTCACATATAAATTCATCTCCCCAAAAAGTTTCATATCCATTAAAATATTTTAATGGATATAATAAAGTGTCATACATTGTAGTGTTTGCATCTTCTCCCCATTCCTGCATGGGTTTTCTCCAGGTACTCTGGTTTCCTCATTCTAAAAATATGCATGGTAAAATGGATGAACACAAATTATGTGAGCAATAATTGTTCTCTGTCCCCTCGTGCTCTGCTATTGGCTGACAACTAATTAAGAGTTTTTCCCCCCTACTGCCTGTAGTTGGCTAGGATAAGCTCCAGCACCCCGGCAACCTTGTGTGGGATAAGCAGAAGGGAAAATACATTAATTGATGAAAAAAATATCAGCTATAGTTGGTTTTGAATGTAAATTTACACTTTAACATGTATATTTTGTGGATGCTGAGTTACAGTTTGTCTTCTGTCCAGCATGTAGACATCATGTCAGCACAGCAGTTGTCGTTGGGCCTTAATGTGTTCTGAAGTATGTCGCCTCGCTCTCAGTCTGTTTTGTCATCTGCAGCAAAAACACTGGCTTTCTTTTGTTGTTGGTAAAACCTCGACATAGCCCTCTGTCATTCAAAGAACTTTACATTATCAACACTACTATCCTATCCAATATATGGCCCTAGATTTGAATGCACTAACTAATAAGAGTAGTTTCATAAAATAGTGCTTAAAAATGCCATTTCACTTTTGAATCCCAAAATAAAATTCAAATATAACAGCTTATATGTATTATAATAATCACAAATATATGAATTATTACATCAGTGTCAGTCATACACATAAATTGTGTATGTGGATATGTTCATGTTATATTGGGTTATGTTAGACTGCTGATTGAGGAACATAAAATAAAATATGCTCTATTAAATACGCTCTGTAAAATGTTCAAGCTAACCAATAAATATAATTATGTTGTATATGCACCTGTGGTGCACAGTTTCATATAAACATAATAAGGGAGGCAGGAAAAGTGCTTAGAGTTTAATGACCAAATAATATTTAATTACAGTTGAGAAAATTAGCTTCTACTAATTCTTATTGATGCTCTAATTTGGTGAAATTTTAAGATTGTTTAACTGTTACTGTGAGTAGAGACTGAAAACAGCAGTAGAATACTTTAAAAGACAGTTATTTAGATTGCATCATCTTATAATAAATATATGTTTACTAGATTTAATGTAAAATGACACTTTTTCTTACAATAAATAGAGGTTCACAAGTAAAAATGACTTTTTTCATTTTAAGCCTCAACCATTGTTGTATTTTTCCCCCAACAGTTTTCATTCATTCATTTTCTGTACCGCTTATCTTCACAAGGGTTGCGGGGGGTGCCTGAGCCCATCCCAGACGAGGGACACAGCCAATACAAGGGCATCAAAACTTTTCTCTTTGCCTATTATAAAACAAAACTGTTGGGAAAAAAACACAATCTCTAGAGTTCACCATATCATGAAAAGTTTTCTGTATAAAAGCAGTTGTTTCTTTTCTTTCCTCTGCAGCATTATTTTCTTTTACACGTTAGGACGTGAAAACTGGTGTCCCTGGCTAATAACTGCTGACACATCAAAGCCAACATAGCCCAGCGAGTCTATAATAGTTTTCATTTTTCTTCCTTACAGGACGGCCTCTAAGGTGCCATCATGAGTGATCAGCGCACAACCTCTTGCTGCATCCCCATCTTCTACTTTCTCTCGCTCTCTCTCGTCCGTCTCTCTCTCTCTCCCCCGTTGTCATTACTCTCACTGAGTCTTCCTCACCTTCCATTCCATTCCATACAGACAATTTATATAAAGGATTTTCCCATCCCCCTTTCATCACAAGGCCCATTTTCATCACAGGACTTGTTTCACTACATTACTACTCTCTTTTCAAAGCATCAATCTTTTTTTCCAGTCACTTTTGTAGTATAAAAAGGGTGGAAGGTGGATTTTTAGAGAACATAAATAAGATAGTGGCTAAGCAAGTTAATGTAAGAACTGTTGAGTAAGTTAGGTAAATGCTACTTTTTTGGCAATATCTACTTACTAAAAAAATGAATAAATGTTATTCTTGTATTCCTTTTTTAGTAAGTAGAAAAAAATACAATAATGAATGAATGTATATTTGTTTTCATTATCTAATTGCTAAAAAAGGAATAAATGTTATTCCTTTATTCCTTTTTTTAGTTAGTAGAAAATAAAAATACAATAATGAATGATTGAAGCAGTAATAATGTGAAAAGATAGATAGAAAAAAATGATAAATGCTGCTATTGGTGCACTAATGCGACTTATAATCAGGCTTCCTTTATTTATGTAAATAATCCCATTCAATGATAGGGTATCCTGTAATTCAAACATACTCAAAATCCTGTATGTTTTGTTACACCCTCAATAAAACCAAAAATAATGGTCATTTTTGTTGTCCATGGCCTGTCACAAAACGTACATTACTTTCCCCAAACTACTTTTAACAGGCTTTCTACATGTCAATAAAACAATGGCGTAATCGTAACATCAAGCTAGTAGATGGACGCTCCATCCCAATGAGACAGACGATGATTTGATGATGACTCAGAAGTCAAACACATTCTCACAAATTCATCTCAGAGAACATTGGGGATGTTTCATGCAGGATCACCTACAACTCTATGATTGATCACATTACTAATAATTTCCTAATTTCCATTTCACTTAGGGATTTAACAAGGAGAAGCCATTTTTCCTGAACACTGACCAGGTTGCTATTATTTCCGCACAACCTGGATAGAAAGAATCTCCCAGTCCATTAAGCAGACTTTCTGTCTCATAAAGTTACCTGGAAAAATCTCCTTCTCTCTTTCTCTCTCTCTCTCTTTCTCTATTTTTCTCTCTCGCTTGCTCAGCATCCGAATGTTACAGTCAGTTTGATCTGAAGGCTACAGGTTAATAGAAATCAGCCCATTCATCAGCAATACTGGATTGAACCTAACCACCTAACGTTGCCCTGCCAATTCCGATTTAGGGAGGAAAAAGGAAGAAAATTGGGCTGTGGTCTCATTTCCCTTTGTTGAGTAATCAGCATTTCACTTTAATCATTTTCAGAGAATTAAAATTGCAATGACCTATTCCTTTTTCCAGGGGGAAGCAGGGTGAATACGATTTAGAGGGAGGAACTCATCAGTGTAAAACTAGCAAATATTTGGCAGTTTTCAACCTCCAGACAAAGAAATCCAATCATTGCAACAAATAATATATATATTTTTTCCATTCATTAATTCATTTTCTTAACCACTTTATCCTCATTAGGGTTGGGCCAATCAACAGCCTACCATGTATATTTTTGGAATGTGGGAGGAAACCAGAGTACCCGGAGAAAACCCACACAGGCCCGGGGTGAATATGCAAATTCCACACAAGTGGGGCAACCTGGATTTGAACCCATGACCCCAGAGCTGTGAGGCAGACACCCTAACCACTCACTCTATATATATTTTTTTAATTCTAAATAATATGCAGTAGATTTACAGGTTAAGGCCAGGACTCATGCAATAGTTTAAAATAGCATCCAAAAATCTTTAACATTGCACACTACATTTTTAATTTGTGATATTTATTTTTGTATTATTTTTTCTTGAAAGGAATCACTTTTTCTGATTAGGCAGAAATTACATAATCTGTTCCAATATGGCCTCTTGCTAAATAACGTTATTCTGTCATTTCTGGTATATAGAAAAGTTTGACTTATTTCTCTGTTATTTTCCTCGTAACTTGGCATCTAAAGCACTATTTGCATGTATTTTCACACATATTTAAATATGCACGTATCATTGTACATACTAGGATAAATATATGACACATCGACGATGAATAAATGGAACAATTAAGCATGAAAACAACTTGTGTGACAGCGTTCACATTAAATCACCATAGTGTTAACACAGCTGCTAGTAAATCCTTTGCCTGGATGGAACACGTTGCGATAACTTGACGATCTGCACACTTGAACAAATCATTCATTTTATCTCATTTTATTTGGCTTTTTGCAACATTAAATCGGATCTTAAGGTTAGAAATATGATGATTATAAATGGTAATAGTGGGATGGTTAAGAACTGGACAAATCGGAGGAGTTTGGCGTTTCTTGTGTTTTTATGTTTGTCTTATCCTACTACGTGGTCTCCAATTGCGGTATATCATTGAATTTAGCACATTTATTCCCGCAAATCATATTATAGTAATATAAAATCATAGTAATGACATAAACAGTGATCTCGAATCTGACATCAAGAACCAAAAACAAGAATGATCACATGATTAACACAATTTGGTAAGTGGTTCAACACAACGTATCTTTAAATATATATGTGTTTCTGTCTAATTTAATGCCTTTCATTGTCTTCTTATAGATGTTATGAACGTGCTATCTATATCTGTCATTTTCTATCTATATACTACTCTAGGTAGTATTTATACAATAGGGCTGGGGGATTGGATCTTTAGGTTTTCAACTAGTTATGTGATGTAAACGATTTGTTTTGTTTAGTCATACTGAAACACAATTGTACATCTATCACCATTTATTTGTGTATGATATATTGTTTTACATGGATGTCAAACATCTGATCACTAACCAAACCAAAAGAAATGGATAACTTATGCAAGATCTCTTTTGTTTGTCAATTTGCATTGCAAAGGGATGTTCTGTTTCATTCAGTCTAACAAAATCAACTTTGCACACTCACATTTTATGCATGAATTTAGTTATTATTATTATTATTTTTGTCATTTGGCAATTGAAAAATACAGTCAGCTCTGACATTTATGCAAGAAAAAAACATTTTGGAAATAAAAAACATTCCAGCTAGAACCGTCCGGTTGGTCGGGAGTAGTCTTAAAAAGAACTAACCCAAATAATAATGTATTATATTTTTAAACTCCATAGCAGATGAGTGGCTAGTGTGTCGGCCTCACAGTGGATGGAACTGGGTTCAATTCCAGCTTTGGACCTTTCTGTGTGGAGTTTGCATGTTCTCCCCGGGTGTGCGTGGGTTTTCTCCAGGTAGTCCGATTTCCTCCCGCATTCCAAAGAAATGCATGGTAGGCTGATTGGACACTGTACATTTCCCCTGGGTATGAGTGTAAATGGTTGTTTGTCTCCTTGTGCCCTGCGATTGGCTGGCCACCAATTCAGGGTGTCCCTCATCTCTGGCCCGAAGTCAGCTGGGATAGGCTCCAACATCCCCTGGAACCCTAGTGGGGATAAAGTGGTTCAGAAAATGAGAAATGAGTTAAACTCCATAGCTTTGCAGTGTTTTTGTTATTTTAAGTAAATATGTCAGGTTCCAAAAATGATGAAACTTAGCTGTGACACTTACTGTGCTCCAACCCACTCACATTGCCATTTTTTAATCATTCATTGATGTGGGGATCCATTTTTGGTAGGTGCTTGCTACATGCTTCCTTTTCTTCCAGTGGCGTGTAAAGTTGTTCACCTGCTGTCAAAGTGAAGCAAATGAATGGAATTGCAGAAATGTCAAAATCTGTGTTTGATGGATTGTTTCAGCTGTGGCTTTTAGACAGTGCACATTGGCTCACGCTGAGTTTTGAAACTCTGCTATTCCCCTTTTTTCCCTGTTATACGGCTCATGTGTCACATCTTTATCAGAAATAATACTTGGTTTCTGCATCTATCAGATTGATGCATCTGAATTGGAGCAGGATGTTGATGTATTTGAGGATTCTGTAACTTTTGGTGGTTTTAAACAATTTCTCTTGCACACAATAGCTTCAGTTGATCTTTTTTTTTTAATGAATGAGTATATAAATGGATATATTCTGGTGGAAATTGTTTGCAGGTACCAGAAATTGCTCAATAAATATATTGGATATCAAGAGTTATAATTCCTATATGATTTCTTGTATGCTTTAATTGTGATCTAATTAAAATTGTAATGAAAAATATATTAAACTTCCATCAGTGTGGATGGGGAACATATACTGTATTTTGCTTTAACTTGTAATTTGGCTATTACCTATGCATCATGAATGCTCCATCTTAATTGACTTGTCTAATTCATTCTTTTTGTATATTTTGCAGATCCACTCCAGGTTATAACGCTATAAGAGGATGTTTTGGTCATCAAGCCTCACATGCAATTTCTCAGGTAATTTCCATTCTTATCTATCCATTTATTTTCATTATCATCACCCTTTCCAAAGAAATGACAGTCTTTTACTTAACTAAAATGATTGCGATTGTGGGTAAATAGAAATGTATTCAAAGGTTGGTTTCACATTTGTGAATGGTTTACTTTAGGGTAGTTCTCCCACTAGAAAATACTGCAGATTATTTAATCATTGTGCTTCATCATTCATAAATAAAACATAAAAATGCATGTCTGAACTAGGCCTGCACAATATATCGTTTGAGCATCACAATTGTCTCATTGTAGGAAATGATATTGTTTCTTTTGTTTGTTTTCATCTGGTGAAAAAACTACAAAATTGCAATATTTATTGCAAAGCCCCAAAAAGTCCAAATGACTGTAAACCACCCCCAATTGGTCCAGCCCTAGTTTAAAATGAAGTCACAAACTCGAAGGTCATTGTGTTCATTATGAAGTTGCCTGCTGCCCATATAAACGTTGCAAAACTAAATTTAAGTGTGGTTGCAAAAGCAGACACCGCGGGAGGACAGATCCTTAGTAGACTAACCATCATTACTCATTACAGTGTTTGAGGACACAAGGGACCCCTGTGACACTTACAAACGAGTTGCCTGTGTAGTTTTCCTTGGGCAAAGCGATTGCCATTTCTAGCCAGATGGACTGCCATCGACTTGCGTGTGGTGCAAAAACAAGCAGCATGTGCACTACCCAAGGGCCCGACTTGTACTACATATTACATATGGGTAAAAAAATAAATGGGAAAAGGTTTAAAATTTTAGGTCATGGAATGTAAATAATGTAAGTTAGGAAGCCAATTTCCCAGAAGGAATTATTTTTCTGATATTTTGATAATAGCGGTGTAAAAGCTTGAGATACTTTCCATTCATACTTATTTCATTTGCACGTGTAATTTACCATACCGTAGCAGTTGTAGCAACATCTACTATATCTTTTATACCAATATAAGAAATAGATATTACATTTTAAATAGATTTTCTACAGGTAGTCAAATTTCCTCGAATGACAGCAAAACTCCTTTATATCAAGTAAGAAAAAAAGTAGGAGTTATTAGTAGTTTGGGATTTGCTGAGAAAGTGATGCAAGAGGTCAGAGATTGCAACAGGTTTTAATCCCTTAGGCATGGTGTCTGACCATGCATCGGTCACATACGTGTGTAAGTTAAGGTCAGCCAATGTGCATTAACCTTGAACCACTAATCAAAGTATGGCACTCGTACCCCAATGTCATTCCTGTGCAAATGCAGTTGGACATTGGATAACAGAACATGAAAGTGGAGCTGCATTAAGGAGAAGAAATATAGATATTGTCGTCTCACAAGTGTGCAGGACTTTTTACTTTAGGAAATGGCTGTGTTCATTTAAAAACTGTTAACATGTTCTGTTAATCAACAAAGCATGGTCAGAAACTAAGAAGCCAAATCCTTGTTTGGATTGAACTATCTACATCTGTTTGAACATTTTTGTAGATTAAAAATGTGTACTATAAGAAGTTTTTGCCCAGGAGCTGTTTTGAGAAAAGGCTGAAGTCACGTTTTTTTTCCCTGAGATCTAATCATATTTCCTCAGTGAGGCTCCAAACATTTTATCAGTGCAAGCATGAGGAGAAATCATTTCAAGCATCTACAGTCAGAAGGAAAGAAAATGGGGGAATCATAGTTGGAATTGCAACGTTTCAAACTGGTGAAAACCTAAAAAAAAATGTTCTGAAAAAGGAAACATGCCTTGGAGATATTGATAATTTGTAAGAACAAAATATATGAAACAATGTAATGTTTAAATCTATAATCAAATAGAATAATAACAAATATGTCATGAAATGCAGGACCAACAAAAGCCAATGTCCATAATTCTGCTTTCTTTCGCCTCAATACGTTTAACCTGAGCATTTTCTCAATACGTCTGTAGTAGTTCAGACGTTTATTGTTGATGTTTATACCCAAGAAGCTATAATTACACGTTTTAATCATTGGGAAAAGTTGTCATATCCTCTTGAGAATTTTTAAATGCAATTTTTCAGAAAACTGCTACGATCATTATTGCCTTAGAGGCTGGACTGATCTTAGGCTGAACTACAGTTTCATCTACCATTGGTGGTATTGTGGGTACAAATTTAGGCATAGAAAAATAACTGGCAAAAAACAAACATCTAAACTCGCATGCATGTTTGGACACAAACTCACATTCATGTTTGCTGGCACACGCGTATGCCCATGTAGACAGTCACTCAGTCGTATTGACGTCAACCTTTTGCACTGAGTTATCATCTGCACACAGACGTGCTTCATATTGAATCAGTGGAAGAGGGTTAAATAAAACTAGAAAGCTTTCACTTTTAATCTTATCCTATCTCCAACTTGCACGTCTTGACCCAAAGATTCAGGAGATGGAGAGGCTCTGGATGTCAACACATTTTTTTTCCATTGCTGTTGTACATCCGTTTTTGGTTAAGACTATATACTAGATGCGGAAGAATAGAGAAACAAGAAAACATGTGACCTTTCTGAATTATAGACTTTTAGCCAGGTACAAGCACACTTACAAATACCGAAATAGCGAAAATGTGACAGTTAGTACAGGTAGTAATTGGTAGTTTATTATTAAAAAATGTCAATGTTTTATTGCTGTCTTTTATGTACCCTTTAAGTATTTTAGAATTCTTTTGGTACCTTGATTTTTCTTTATTTATAACTTTGCATGATGGAAAGCATTTGTGTTAACTGCATATTTGTAACAGGATGTGTGTGATGGAAATATCGAATGAGATTTCATATCTCAAAGGGATGAAAAACATTCCAGTAAATGTCTTTTAGGAGATTTCATTCAACAAATGAAGTGTGCTGCACTGTAAGTCATACTGATTGATAACAATAGCTTGCCGATACAGTGTGTGGCTTCATATAATGCAGATTTTTCATCAAGAATTTAATGACACCAATAACGTTGTTGAAGACTACCAAGACAGAAATTCATTTCCAATTCTCAATAGGCTTTACCATGGCGTTAGACCACCTTTTCTCGTGCATATAGAGGATTTATGAAAAGCTCTAACAAGTGTGATTTATGTTTATTGGCCTCTAAACAGACAAGGTATTCAGCGGAGCTGAGGGAGCACTAAACAGAAGTACATAAAAACAATAGAGCAAGGATTGGATCAGCTCAACTGAAACACATTTGTCCTGGGGGATGCTACAGCAGCAAAATGTGCAGGAATACACTGAGATAGTATTTCTGGGAAATTGAATTCTTTTGACCAGTTATTAATCAATAAGAATATGTGATTGCAGAATGTGTGTGGCAGACACATTGCTTGGGGTTACAACAGAATGCCTTTTCACCCATTGCTCATGATTATATTACTAGAAGTATTACTAAGTTCAGATTTGTGAACACATTAATAATAGGAAAGATAACTTGGTCTTGGTCACCTTTATATAAGCAGAACTGGTTTGCCCTTAAAAATAAAAAATATATTAAAATAGACAAAAGTTTCTTTTAAAAAATATATATACATATATTTTTTTCAGCTCAAGTGCATGCGCTGTTACATTTTAAGAGGAAACGTTGAACTTAATTCCATTTGTTAGTCATTATTAGTGTCTATTTCTCCCCTCAATGGTCTTTTGGCTCTAAGATTTGACCTTTTATTGTCTACCATCAAAGAATCGATGTCACCTCTGGCGCTCCCATTTGTCCCTTCACTGCACTTCGTTGCAAAAGATAATTACGCCTCAAATGAAGCTTTGCACTTTGTGTCGCCTAATGTTTAACGCTCCCTGTCTTCCCGTTCTCTGTCTTTCCCTCACTCTTTCGCTGCTTAACACAGACAGCACAATGGGGTGGGCCAATGGATCCATGTGCACCTGTTATTTACAAGATTCATGTTTATCTAATGCAAAATCAATAGTTTAGCACCAGGGAAAAGTTAGGCCCCGACTAACAACCATTGGGATCTATTTAACGGCACATATGTCTATGCTTTAGTGGGCCATAAAGTAGAGGGATCGGTGCAAACTGACTGCTGCACATTCATCTCAGTGCAACTAATGGTCCTAATAGCATTAGCTTGTGGTCGTTGGGGCCCTTCTCTGTGGCTGTGGAAGAATATGCACATGGTAATGTTAATAAGATAAAAACAAGTGGAGGATATAATCAGCAAACTGTTCACTAGTTTAGATCATTGTCAAAAGGGCACACTATGCAATTTATAATTCGACCTAAGAGTTTGTGATTTGAAAATAATTGTATGGTCCACTTTCCAAGGGAACCCCCTTTGAACAATTTTAGGTTAAAAAACAACAACTAGTTCTGTACAAAGCAATACACTTTTTGCAGCCTAATCGATGAACTGCATTAAATTTCAATTACATCTCTTCATCATGCACTACTCTCCCTCGACGTAGCCGGCTAATATTCTCTCGACCAGGAGACTCCTTCACCTTATTTCCTGGTTCCTTGCACTTTGAATAGATCAGCACTTAGAAATCTGCCTCAGCTGCTCTGCTCAGGGCTGTGTATCATTTAGCCCCAAAATTCACTTTTCCCCACCAGTAAGCAGTATCCGCCTCGCCCCTTTCATGAACCCTGACAAAGACCTTGCCATCTGTCTGTGTCGTTTGCCACAAAGTGGCTGGGATTAATTGAAAAACAATGACAAGGCCAAGTGGGAGGGTCAAAGCAATAAGAGCTGTGGCCTAGCTGGGTCACCTCCCCATTTCCTCATTGTCAAAACGCCTTCTCTTGACATTAGTTAGACGGACACATGAGCGCAGTGTCTGCTTGGTTTAGTCTTCTACCCTCCTTGAGCTGTGGCCATTACCAGGTGGACAGATCCAAGATATGTTCTTTGTCCATGTCAATGGAACAGTGCTCGAATCAATTCTGAGGTTGATAACACTGTCCTGATCCCCCAAGTATTGGAGATACCTCTAAACCTTAAATGCTTTACGGACACCCCACAGAGCTACCAAATGTGAATGATATTGAAACTCAGGGGTAGCAAAGAATGTGAGCAGTCAGCTCGAGATGTTATTTTACATTCAAAGTTCCAAGAAGCTCATTCTTTAAAAAAAAAAGTCCACCTCTACTCTTTTCGAATGGAATCCTCCTCTTGGTAGGTTTTCCATTGCATGTAGCTTCAGCAGAGCGAAACATCTTCTACGTGTTTTCAGAGTTAAGTGATCAGTCTCTCACCCTTGCTGGATCTGGTGAAGTGACCCTGTCTATATGCCTACTGAAATTGTCATTTTTAGACAAAGGGCCTTTTTCTTACACCACACACCAAGGCTTGCACATTTCCATCAGTGCTAAGCCAATTTGTCATCTTGTCATCATTGTCTTATCACTGTCAAAACCTTTGTATAAGTGACCAAAGTTCTGAAGATTTGCTTTTCAAGTGATTTAGTAATTCAATGGCCACCATATTTTTCCCTTCCTATTTATTCTATCATATAATTACCATTAAAGGTATTCATCTGATACAATTCATACGGTGGACAACCAATGGTTATGTAGGGCACTGTTGTAAAAAAATATGTAAGGACTCCATGCCCACTTAAATGGACGAATTGTTCACATTTTCATCACACCTGTCTTAATAGTTATCTTGTATATTATGCATGGGTTTCAGAAGAATAGGAGGTATGATAGGTTTGATTTCAATCATTTGAACTGTATATTTATTGGAATGCAACCAAAGGCAGCCAACTATTCAGTACCCGAGAGCCACTTTTAGAAATAGAAAGTATATAAAGCAGAGGCTGACCTGCTTATTCATTGTACCTTCCAAGCTATTGTTTTTCTCACAGTATGGATAGCCATCTTTCAACCTTACAGCAAGAGAGAGGCAATGATTTTTTTCTCGCATGACTGAACATCGAGCAAAGCAATATTTCACATGTTGGCTCCGGGAAAAAAAAAAAAAACCCATCTCAGGGGATTTTGCTTGCCGGATTGATGTGGTGATGGTGTTGAACATCAAAAATGATAGTAGTGGCACTGAGAGCTGGAGTTTCATCAAGTTAGGTTAACCAGGACTGCCAAATACTCCCCAAATATTGGGCCATTTGTTTAATGACGGTTGATCAATATAATCTTGAAGGTTCTGTTTGTCTCTTGCATGCATTGGAATACGTATTATTAAAAAAAATATTGCAAACATGTAAAAATCATGCAATGCAGTATTATAAGGTAAGTGTGTTAATAGTGTAATTGTGGTTTTAAAGACGCATTTTCTCTAATGTTTGCATTACAGACCTTAATGGGTACCCATCAAAGCGTTTGGTATTAATAGAATTCATGTTGCGTTTTAACTTTCTCAAAGTGACCAGGGAGTGTTAACGCCCACCCAAAAATAATGTGCCATCTTTCCTCCGTCATTAGCCTTCAACACTAGGATGTCATTTGTCACATCACAACTTTTCTTCAAGGTCACGGCCCCCAATGAGGCTATAATTCAACTATCATGTAATTAAGTAGACCAATGATCATTTGAAAGGAGTAATGGGGTATAGAAAATGCCTACATTAGAACTTAGAATTGTCAAGAAGGACACTTTGGAAATTGATGAGCCGTTAGCTAAAGAGATACAAATAGATGAACAACTAAATCACTACCCAAAAGAGTACTTAAACTGCTCTGAAGGCATTATTTTAATTGTAATTCTTCATACAATATGCAAAAGTGGGGGGAAAATTCTATTCATTTAAAGGATGAATTCCCCTAATAACTAAACATTCAAATACATGATAAATAAGCCTGTGGCAAAGAGGAAATTAATTGAGCTATATGTAAGACTGATAGCAAAATGGTCCTGCAACCAGAATTAAAACTTATTGATGTACACACAACAGGCAAACTACAGTCGCTTTATCAAAAATGTATCAGCAAATTTTCATATTATTGAACTTGGTAATGCATCACTAGTATCCACAAAAACAATGTTATACCTCCATCCATTTTAATTATACATTTATTTCTTTTGCCTTGATGGGATAACTTTCTCAACGTCATATCAGCACAATGGCAAATATTTCAATTGGTCAGTCAATCAGTTCTAGGCATGCCATTGAATTCTTGCACTGTACTGTTTTTCCAGATTTATATTATCTAAATTATGCATCTTATGCCAGTACAAATTTAAATGATTGGTGCCGTGCAAATGTTGTTCATTAACCTTGCAATGTTTGATTGAAATTTAGCATTTCCTCCTTCAAAAGCATTTAATTTCCTTCACTACTCATCGACTTCAAATAAGTCAATAAATGCTAGTCTTCAAAAGTCCAGTTCATGAAATAACTATACCTCATTATGCATAAAGTAGATATGCACACACATAGAGGACATTTGAAAAGTGGATAAAATAGGAAGTTAGTTTTTCATGACAGTTAACTGGGCTGTGTTTGAATATCAGAATCTTGATTAAAAACTTGCTTCAGGAGACATAATTGTGCCTTATCAGTATAGACTAATCTGCAACTAATTTTGTATTCTTCTGAGTAATTAATGTGCTGCAATTATGTGAGCAATTAAGATTCACAATTAAAGTCTGGATGTTAAAGCACTAAAAAAATCCATTAATTGAGCAAACTGTCTGGCAGATAAAATTTAGAACGTCATGCGTTCCCATCTTGTTCTAGTTGTATTCTATTTTATCCAATGTGTGAAGTTTGCATGTCCTCCCCAGGCTTGCGTGGGTTTCCTCCGGGTACTCCATTAACTACCGCCCACATCCTAAAAAGCCGCTTGTGAGCATTCAGAAAATGAAAGAATTACTTTTGTCATTTGCCTAAATTAGTTGTTATAGCAGCTAATTACTTGCTGATTGCTGTTTCGGGAATCTACTTTTAGCTACTTTACTGATATTTTAGCACAGACACTTAATGATTTGATGTGCTCCCACAAGTTGGTAATTACTCCATTTATTTATCATTACTAGTCTGGACAAAAAGTAAAACATTTTAGTCCACAATGCCATGATTAGGGAAATAAAACCCACACAATCAACCACTGGTCATGATGTTTAAGTGTTGCACTTGACCAAACACCAACACTGACATACAATGAATGTATGGAATAATTCCTTAAAAAACTTCCTGATTGTTAACAATTTTGTGCATTCCCTATCCACTTCTAATGATAATTCCTTTCAACTGCTCTGACCCGTTTATGTCTGGACTGTCGTGACATATCACAGAGTTTTTTGTGCTGTCTGTTTCCAAGACAGCATTGTTTTTAACGGCGCTTCATGTCTGTTTTGACTGACCTGTCCAGCTGCTGTGGACACAACAAAAACCACAACACAACAGCTTGTTAGTGCTTTTGAAAGGGCTTGGTAGTCCCCTTCGGACATATCTAGCCTACTTTCACAAGAGCAAAGTCTGTGTGTCATAGTCTGTTATGGTGAATGATGTCTGTCTTTCGGGCCAAAAAAGTGCTGTACTATTCATGAAGCTTATTTTTTACAGACTTCGCTAACCAGGCTGGCATTTGATTCAAAGCCCGACAATCTATGTCAATTTATGTCATCTACCATCCATTTCTCTCTGTGATAAACACCCCGAAACTGCCCCATCGTGAAGTAATTTACACACTCATACATACACACACACTAAAGCTATTGACAGCACTATGTCCTGTGGCAAATGTCTGGCATTTAGCAAATCAATGACATGAATTATGAAGAGTCTCTTGTTGCATTTGAATTCTGTTCAATAACATGAGGAAGTACATTAAATACAAGTGATGATGAGTTGTTTGTTGCTAAAGTCGATGAGTTCTGTATTAAAAGGGTATTTCTTTTTGAAAAGGTTTTCCTTTGTTACAAAGAATAATGAAACATTGATAGGGTAATAGAAGATGGCTAGTATAATCTGTTTGTAGTTACTATTGTTTTATTTATACTGCATAGTCGTGAGTTTGACTCTAGTTTTGCTTTAACTAAGCATTTTTGGAGCAGTCCATAATTTCATCTTGAAAATGAGAGACCGGATCTTCCTTATAGTAATTGAGTATTGATTTGAAAATAAACAGCGGCAAGCTCCCACCCAACTGACAGGCCCATCTTTCGGGTGAAATCGACAATAAATGGGCCCTTGGTTTGCGGTCAGGTTATAGATCAACATGATACAGTCTCATGCGCCCTTTCCTTTGCGACTGCTCCCCCAATATATATTGGATTTTAGATAACCCATTTATGTGCTCAGCCATCAAAAACCTATAGATTTGAACACCAAAAGATAAGTTAGTGGCTGGACATTGCTCACCGGACAAGGAGATGGTATTTATGAGAATATAGCAGTTCCTAGAGAGAATTAGCAACGATTGTCATTATGAAATGCAATTTTCTTTTTTGCACTCGCAGTGTTTGTCTATATTAGATTTGTCTATGAGGATTCTAATGAGGAGTTGCTGTATAGAAGATGGATATACTGAGTCTAAACTTTTTTTCATATATTTAATAGTTTATTAAATACAATAAAACATGATTCACAATACAATGCAATGCAACTTTTCGTGATAACAAATATAGTAATCACAGTTTAACAACTTTGGTCAAATACGGTAAGAACAACAACAAAATACTGGAAGGAAATGCCTTCATTAAAATGAGTAGGAGGTGAGTGGTAATGGTTCAACAACTCTATGAATCAACATAATGCGAGGAGTATAAATATAGTGTCTGGCCCAGACGGTAACCTCTTCATAATAGCTGTTGAACTATGCTCACACTCTTGACGCTCCCTCTACATTACTCCCAGCTAACGACATAAAAATGTGATATTCATTTTCATTAACCGCTACTTCATTTTTTTGATTTCAGGAAATGGTTGAACAGTGTTGGGGCAAGAATGGTGGTGAAGTAACAGTGCCAAATGACCTCCAGGTTCCTATCAGGCAGTAAAACCGATTAACTGGAAGACAAGGAGCTCCGTTAATTTCTGCGGCTTGAGGTGATGTCAAATGGCATTTTCATTCATTTACACCTGCCTCATTAATGACTCCTGATTATCATTCGCTTGCATGCACTTCATTTGTTATCAGTGCATGTGACCTCCTTTGGGAACATTATGAACTCTTATCTGTATTTATCTTGTCAATTATTGATTGTCTTTTCCCACCGTGCATCATTATTAATTTGACATCCCGTGTCCAGCTCACTTTTAATCATATTTAAATGGATAGGGGAAGATAAAAATCAATTTCCAATTATCTTTGGGGTTTTTCATATCTATTTAGCCTCTCTCATGTCGACTTGAGATCAGCTTTGCATGAATGAGCAGGTGTAGAAAAAAAGAGGTGAACAATAATCTCATTTAAATTTAATGGGAAAACAGTAGAAACATAATTTTCTCCCAAAATGCCATGTTGTTTTCAGGGGCACAGAAGATCATGATTGTAGTGGTCCATTTTAATTACACAAAATCTTTATAAACACTATTTTTTCCTTTAAAAAAGTGTTATTTTACATAGGTGGGTTTTTAGGATATTTTTTTAATTACTTTCCTATGACTCGCGTTATGCAGTGTTATTTTGCAGGTTTTTTATTCTTACCTACAGACATGAATTCATAGTGGTAGAAATGTGTTCTATTTCATAGACTTGGTACTTCGTTGAGACATTCATGCTCAAAATATACTGAACTTGTGGACCACCTTGCTCCCACAACTTTGGTCAGCAACTTCAACAATAGAAGTAGAGTAGAGTACAGTAGAAATGGTAGCTGTATATGAATCATAGAAAGTATGCGTGAAAACTTTAAAACATTGTGTCATGGTCATAAATGGAATTTTCAGCCAAAAAGCATGCATACACACCTTTGCCAACAATATGATAATATCTTGTGCACATAGTATAAATGTGTTTGTGATGACCTAAAGTGAGGAGTTATTGTGTTCTCTTGAGGATGGGCAGAAATGATCCTTCCTGCACATTTAATTTGTTATCTCCTCAGCAGGCTTGCAGCCTCAGGCTAACTGAAATGGGAAATTAATGACACAGAGGGGAGTGCACTCGTTGCTCGACCAACCCACAGGCCTTCAGATAAATAGCTTTTAACACTGGGATCAATAATGTTAACTTGTGATTAAATAGATTATTACATTCAAAATTAGCCAC